>NC_067495.1:41897057-41977309 GCF_947179515.1 Apodemus sylvaticus
CTCTGTTGAAGGACATCTGGATTCTTTCCAGCTTCTGACTATTACAAATAAAGCTGCTATGGTCATAGTAGGGAATGTGTCCTTGTTGTATGTTGGATCATGTTTTGTGTATATGCTCAGAAGTGGTATAGCTTGATCCTCAGGTAGAACTATTTCTAATTTTTTGAGGAACCACCAGACTGATTTCCTGAGTGGTTGTGCCAGCTTGCAATCCCAGAGTTAGTTCGTAAAAGAAGAAATACAATGTTGGAAATAAAGAACCCTTATTCATTAAACACGAGAGAGTAAACAGAGAAGGTTCTATGAAAATTAGTATGGAAGTCTTCAAAAAGGCTATAAATAGAACTAACAAATAACAGTCATGTTTTCATTCTTTTTTATTTTATTTTATTTTATTTTCATCGATATATTTTTATTTACATTTCAAATTATTTCCCCTTTTCTGGTCCCCCACTCCCCAAAAGTCACATAAGCCCCCGTGGTGGCTATTCCTGGTTGGCAACTTGACTATATCTGGAATGAACTACAGTCTAGAATTGGAAGGCTCAGAGATATAAGTTTCTGGCCTGGATCTTGGCATGGAGACCTTGAAGCATAGTGGCTAAGACAAGGAGATCTCTGAGTTCAAGATCATTTAAGATTAAAGGCATGGATGCACAGGCCTTTAATCTGGGCCACAGCCTCTGTTGGAGACCTACAGCCTTTAATCTGGACTACACCCTCTGCTGGAGATATATAAGGACATTGGAAGAAGGAAGACTCTCTCTCACTCTTCCTTGTCTGCTTGATTCGTGGGACTGAGAAGCTGCTAGATCCTTGGACTTCCATCCACAGCTGCTGTTGATCATTGTTGGGGGAGTTGGACTATAGACTGTAAGTCATTGACAAATTCCCTAACTATATAAAGACTATCCATATGTTCTGTGACTCTAGAGAACCCAAACTAATACAGCCCCCTTCCCTCCCCCTGTTCTCCCACCCATCCCTTCCCACTTCCCTGTTCTGGTTTTGCCTTATACTGCTACACTGAGTCTTTCCAGAACCAGGGGCCAATCCTCTGTTGTTCTTGTACCTCATTTGATGTGTGGATTATGTTTTGGGTATTCCAGTTTTCCAGGCTAATATCCACTTATCAGTGAGTGCATACCATGATTGATCTTTTGAGACTGGGTTACCTCATTTAGTATGATGTTCTCCAGTTCCACCCATTTGCCTAAAAATTTCATGAATTAATTGTTTCTAATGGCTGAATAGTACTCCATTGTGTATATATACCACATTTTTTGCATCCATTTTTCTGTTGAGGGATACCTGGGTTATTTCCAGCTTCTGGCTATTATAAATAGGGCTGCTATGAACATAGTGGAGCATAAATCCTTATTACATGCTGGGGAATCCTCTGGGTATATGCCCAGGAGTGGTATAGCAGGATCTTCCAGAAGTGACATGCCCAATTTTCTGAGGAACTGCCAGACTGATTTCCAGAGTGTTTGTACCAATTTGCAACCCCACCAGCAGTGGAGGAGTGTTCCTCTTTCTCCACATCCTCCACAACACCTGCTGTCGCCTGAGTTTTTAATCTTAGCCATTCTGACTGGTATAAGGTGAAATCTCAGGGTTGTTTTGATTTGCATTTCCCTGATGACTAGTGAAGTTGAGCAGTTTTTATTATGTTTCTCTGACATCCGAAGTTCTTCAGGGGAGAATTCTTTGTTTAACTCTGTACCTCATTTTTTAATAGGGTTATTTGGTTTTCTGGGGTCTAACTTCTTGAGTTCTTTGTATATATTGCATATTAGCCCTCTATCTGATGTAGAGTTGGTGAAGATCTTTTCCCAATTTGTTGGTTGCCGATTTGTCCTTTTGATGGTGTCCTTTGCTTTACAGAAACTTGGTAATTTTATGAGGTCCCATTTGTCAATTCTTGATCTTAGAGCATACACTATTGGTGTTCTGTTCAGGAAATTTCCCCCTGTACCGATGTCCTCAAGGGTCTTCCCCAGTTTCTTTTCTATTAGCTTCAGAGTGTCTGGCTTTATGTGTAGGTCTTGATCCATTTGGAGTTGACCTTAGTACAAGGAGATAAGGATGAATCAATTCGCATTCTTCTGCATGCTGACCTCCAGTTGAACCAGCACCCTTTGTTGAAAAGGCTATCTTTTTTCCATTGGATATTTTCAGCCCCTTTGTCGAGGATCAAGTGGCCATAGGTGTGTGGGTTAATTTCTGGATCTTCAATCCTGTTCCATTGACCTGCCTGCCTGTAACTGTACCAATACCATGCAGTTTTTAACACTATTACTCTATAGTATTGCTTGAGGTCAGGGATACTGATTCCCCCAGAATTTCTGTTGTTGTTGAGAATAGTTTTAGCTATCCTGGGTTTTTTGTTGTTCCAGATGAATCTGAGAATTGCTCTTTCTAACTCTATGAAGAATTGAGTTGGGATTTTGATTGTTATTGCGTTGAATCTGTATATTGCTTTTGGCAAAATGGCCATTTTACCTATACTAATCCTGCCAATCCATGAGCATGGGAGGTTTTTCCATTTTTTTGAGGTCTTCTTCTATTTCCTTCTTCAGAGTCTTGATGTTCTTGTCATACAGATCTTTCACATGTTTGGTAAGAGTCACCCCAAGGTACTTTATACTGTTTGTGGCTATTGTGAAGGGTGTTATTTCCCTAATTTCGTTCTCAGCCTGCTGAGGAAGGCGCCTGATTTGTTTGATTTGATTTGATAACCTGCCTCTTTGCTGAAGTTGTTTATCAGCTGTAGGAGTTCTCTAGTGGAGTTTTTTGGGTCCCTTAGGTAGACTATCATACTATCTGCAAATAATGATAGTTTGACTTCTTCCTTTCCAATTTGTAACCCTTTTACCTCCTTATGTTGTCTCATTGCCCG
Source organism: Apodemus sylvaticus (assembly GCF_947179515.1). NCBI lineage: Eukaryota > Metazoa > Chordata > Mammalia > Rodentia > Muridae > Apodemus > Apodemus sylvaticus. Next base: position 41,899,960 of record NC_067495.1, read on the forward strand.
AGCTAGTACCTCAAGTCAAATATTGAAAAGAGAAAGAGAAAGGGGGCAGCTCTGTCTAGTCCCTGATTTTAGTGAGATTGCTTCAAGTTTCTCTCCATTTAGTTTGATGCTGGTTACCAGTTTGCTGTATATTGCTTTTACTATGTTTAGGTGTGGGCCTTGAATTCCTGTTCTTTCCAAGACTTTAAGCATGAAAGGATGCTGAATTTTGTCAAATGCTTTTTCAGCATCCAATAAAATGTCCATGTGCTTTTTTTTTTTTTGAGTTTGTTTATGTAGTGGATTGCATTGATGGATTTCCATATATTGAACCAACCCTGCATCCCTGGAATAAAGCCTAATTGATCATGGTGGATGATCGTTTTTATGTGTTCTTGAATTCGGTTGGCAAGAATTTTATTGAGTATTTTTGCATCGATGTTCATAAGGGAAATTGGTCTGAAGTTCTCTTTCTTTGTTGGATCTTTGTGTTGTTTTGGTATCAGCGTAATAGCGTAATAGTGGCTTCGTAGAAGTAATTGGGTAGTGTTCCTTCTGTTTCTATTTGGTGGAAAAGTTTGAAGAGTATTGGTGTTAGGTCTTCTTTGAAGGTCTGATAGAATTCTGCGCTGAAGCCGTCTGGTCCTGTGCTTTTTTTGGTTGGAAGGCTTTCTATGACCCCTTCTATTTCTTTAGGGGTTATCAGACTGTTTAGCTGTTCTATTTGGTCCTGATTTAATTTTGGTATTTGGTATCTGTCTAGGAAATTGTCCTTTTCCTCCAGATTCTCCAGTTGTATTGAGTATAGGCTTTTGTAGTAGGATCTGATGGTTTTTTGAATTTCCTCAGTTTCTGTTGTTATATCCCCCTTTTCATTTCTAATTTTGTTAATTTGCATACTTTCTCTCTGCCCTTTGGTCAGTCTGACTAAGGGTCTATCTATCTTGTTGATTTTCTCAAAAAACCAGCTCCTGGATTTGTTGATTCTTTGTATGGTTCTCTTTCTTTCCACTTGACTGATTTCAGCCCTGAGTTTGATGATTTCCTGTCTTCTACTCCTCCTGAGTGAATTGGCTTCCTTCCTTTTGTTCCAGGGCTTTCAGGTGTGTCATTAAGTTGTTAGTGTATGCACTCTCCATGTTCTTTTTGGAGGCACTCAGGGCTATGAGTTTTCCTCTTAGCACTGCTTTCATTCTGTCCCAATTGCTGTGTCTTCATTTTCATTAAATTTTAAAAAGTCTCTGATTTCTTTATTTCTTCTTTGGCCAAGGTGTCATTGAGTAGATTATTGTTCAGCCTTCATGTGTATGTGGGCTTTCTGTTTTTTTGTTTTTTGTTTTTGTTGTTGTTGTTGTTGTTGCCATTGAAGACCATTTTTACTCCTTAGTGATCATATAGGAGGCATGGGATTAGTTCGATCTTTTTATATTTGTTGAGGTCTGTCTTGTGACCAATTATATGGTTGATTTTGGAGAAGGTACCATGAGGTGCTGAGAAAAAGGTATATTCTTTTGTTTTAGGGTGAAATGTTCTATAAATATCAAGTCCAATTGGTCCAAAGCTTCAATTAGTTTTATTGTGTCCCTGTTTAGTTTCTGTTTTCCTGATCTGTCCATTGTGGAGAGTGGAGTGTTGAAGTCACCCACATTATTGTGTTAGGTGAAATGTGTGCTTTGAGCTTTAGTAAAGTTCCTTTTATGAATGAGGGTGCCCTTGCATTTGGCGCATAGATGTTCAGAATTGAAAGTTCTTGTTGGTGGATTTTCCTTTGACCAGCAAGAAGTGTCCTTCTGTATCTCTTTTGATGAATTTAGGTTGAAAGTCAATTTTATCTGATATTAGAATGGCTACTCTGGCTAATTTCCTGAGACCATTGTCTTGTAAAATTGTCTTCCAGCCTTTTACTCTAATGTAATTTTTGTCTTTGACATTCAGGTGTGTTTCCTGTATGCAGCAAAATGTAGGGTCCTGTTTCCTTATCCAGTCTGTTAGTCCATGTCTTTTTATTGGGTAGTTGAGTCCATTGACATTAAGAGATATTAAGGAAGAGTGATTATTATTTCCTGTCATTTTTGATGTTATTTGTATATTTGAGTAGTTATCTTCTTTTGGGTTTGAGGAAAGAAGGTAACTATCTTGCTTATTCCAGGGTGTCGTTTCCCTCCTTGTATTGGAGTTTTCCTCCTGTTATTCTTTGTAGAGCTGGGTTTGTACAAAGATATTGTGTAAATTTGGTTTTGTCATGGAATATCTTGGTTTCTCCATCTATTGTGATAGAGTTTTGCTGGGTATTGTAGTATTGGCTGACATTTGTGTTGTCTTAGAATCTGCATGAGATCTGCCCAGGATCTTCTAGCTTTCATGTTCTCTGGTGAGAAGTCTGGTGTGATTCTGATAGGTCTTCCTTTATATGTTACTTGGCCTTTTTCTCTTACTGCCTTTAATACTCTTTCTTTGTTTAGTACATTTGGGGTTTTGATTATTATGTGACAGGAGTTATTTCTGCTCAGGTCCAGTCTGTTTGGAGTTCTGTAGGCTTCTTGTATATTCATAGGCATCTCTCTCTTTAAGTTGGAAAAGTTTTCTTCCATAATTTTGTTGAAGATACTTGCTGGCCCTTTCAGCTGTAAATCTTCACTCTCATCTATACCTATAATCCTTAGGTTTGGTCTTCTCATTGTGTCCTGGATTTCCTGGATGTTCTGTGATACAAGCTTTATGCATTCTGCATTTTCTTTGACTAGATACTATGGTATCTTCGGCATCTGAGATTCTTTCTTCCATCTCTTGTATTCTGTTGTTGATATTTGCATCTATGGCCCCTGATTTCTCCTCAAGTTTTTCTATCTCCAAAGTTGTCTCCCTTTGTGATTTCTTAGTTAGCTAATGAGTTGCCCTCCTCTTGGGTATCCTTGTATCCCTAGTGTGCTTTGCCCCAGGTTATCTGTGTGAACCAGGCGATGCCCATTTGTTCTTTCAGTGAGTGCTGATGGTCTATGCTGCTGCGGGGCCTTTTCTGAGTGCTGGTCACTCTGCTGGGCAGCTGATCTCCCAACTAGGTTGATGCACACAAGGCTAGCCTAGCTGCTGAGGCCCCGAGTCTAGGCAAAAGCCTGGCAGGCTAAGGCCTGAGCAAAGTTCCCCTACTTCTGATTTTAGATCCTGGATGGTTTTGCTTAGCTCCTTCACTTGTTTGTTTGTGTTTTCCTGTAATTCTTTAAGAAATTTTTGTGTTTCCTCTTTTATGACTTCTGCTGTTTGACTTACTTTCTCCTGCATTTCTTTAAATTTTTTTGGTTTTTTTGTTTGTTTGTTTGTTTGTTTCTTCTTTATTGGCTTCTATCTCTTGAGCCTTATTCTCCTGAGTTTTTTTTTAAGTGATTTTTGTGTTTCCATTATATGGGTTTCTAGCTTATTCATGTTCCCCTGTATTTTTTTAAGAGATTCATTCATGTCCTTTTTGTGGTCTTCTAGTAGCATCATGAACAGTGATTTTAAATCCAAATCTTGATTCTCTTGTGTGTTTGTATAATCAGGACTTGCTGATGTTGGAGAGTTTGGTTCAGATGCTGCTATGTTGCCTAGGTTTCTGTTAGTAGTGTTCCTGCATTTGTCCTTTGCCATCTTGTTATTTATGGCGTTGGTTGGTCATGTCTCTGGCTGGTATTTGTGCCTCCTGTGAGGCTTTATGGCTATTTCTGCATCACTGGATGTCTGGATTTCCCCTGTTACAGATTGCTAATGTGTTGCCCTCCTCTTGGGTATCCTTGTATCCCTAGTGTGCTTTGCCCCAGGTTATCTGTGTGAACCAGGTGATGCCTGTTTGCTCCTTCAGTGAGTGCTGATGGTCTATGCTGCTGCGGGACCTTTTCTGAGTGCTGGTCACTCTGCTGGGCAGCCGATCTCCCAACCAGGTTGATGCACACAAGGCTAGCCTAGCTGCTGAGGCCCTGAGTCTAGGCAAAAGCCTGGCACGCTAAGGCCTGAGCAAAGTTCCCCTCGGGCTATGACTGTTAATTGGTTCTGTCAGGTGGCCAGGATGGCATGTGGGCGCTCCCTGAAAGTGCTGGGAGAGTCTGCTAGGCTAACAACCTCCTGACTGGGTTGGCACACAGATGGCCCACCGAGCAGTCCAGGGCCTGGGGTCAGTCCAAGGCCTGTCCGTCTTAGACCCCCGCTTTGTTAGCCTTGGGCTATGACTCTTAGCTGACTTAGCCTGCTTGAACTCTCTGGCATGCATAGTCAAAATAGGGGAGCGCGCGCCTGGCTGGGCAAACAACCTCCTGGCCGGGTTTGCACACCGATGTCCCCCCTGAACATCCCTGGGCCTGGGTGCAGGCTATGTCCACGTCCGTTGGGCTTAGACCCCTGCGATGTTGGCCTTGGGTTATTTGCATACCTCAGTCTGTCTGACTTCTCTGGTGCCCGAGATCCAAGATGGAGAGACTCTCGTAACTGACTAGTGGGAGGCAGAGTTCTGATGTAGCTTCTGTGAGGTGAAAGACACTGTAAATCTGCCACCGCTTACAGCCCGGCTGGCCAGTGAACGTCAGTGGTAGCAGGCGCAAGGCCTGCCTGGACCCTGTCACCTTGGTTCCACTGCTGATGGCCCTTCCTCTTGACCAGTTGTTGCCGCCACCGCTGCTGCTGAATAAAGATGTTCAACAGTCATTTTTCATTGGTACTTTATACCTATAATTTTGCTACTGTTAGGAATCATAACGTAAAGATCTGATATGTAGAATAACTGTGGAAGAATATTTTGGGGTTCCTCTGACCCCCCAAAAGAGTGGTGAGCCACAGGATGAGAACCACTGTTTGAGAAACTGTCATGAAAAAAGATGTGTTAAACTATGTATGCAAAAAGTCAGGTTTTGAAAATATTCCGTTAAAAACGGATAGACAGTACTTTCCATTTTTCTTTCATAAGCTTTAATCATGAGAAAATATTTTTAATCTTTAACCAAAAGGATACGAGCTGTTTATTGTATTTGAATTTGAAATAAAATGAATGATAACAATTATTATAGGAAAGAATCAATCACCAGTTCTTTCACAGTAGCACATGCATTATATTATACATTGCCTTGTATATATGAAAATGTAATTTTATCTGAAGAGGATGAACAAATTAAGATTTTGCATATTAATCAATATATTAGAAAATGTAGTAAATAATCACAGGAAAAGTTAATATTACTGGCTTTAGTCATTAGTAACTCTGTCTTCAAGCAAACTTCAAATTATATATATGCACATTTTCGTCAGTTAGTATATAAATAATGTGTTTCATCAGATCACACACACACACACATACAGTTGCATTTTCATCTTATTTTCCATCCCTGGCAATATTAATGTTTAAAAGCATATAGCATGGGAAGTGCATGTAACTCTAACTGAAATATTTACTTGTTATTATGCAGATACCAACATAACTCAGTTTTTAGAAGGTTTAAATTCAAGTTTAAGAACTAGACATGGTATATAAAACTGAACTTGGATAATTTGAAATAAAGATTGTAAAAATCTCATTTCTAAATATCTTACAGTATAGTAGATTGTAATAAATATTAGGGAATTTTATTTCCTCTAATATTTCTATTTGTTTTGTTTTATTTTGGTTTGTTATTCTTTCATTTATTTTGCCTGCTTGTTTTCTAATGAGAGAGAGGAAGATGAGGTATATGGAAACTGGGAGGAAATGTTGGAGAGGAAACCATAATCAGAATACCTTGTACAAAAAATAGTTTTTGAAAGAAAACATTTCAGTTACAAAAAGACTTTGATGTCAATTTCTTATTATTCTTAAAAATTGCTAACATCAAGCTGTTTGAGGGATTAAAAAAAAGAAGCCAAGGTCCTAGAGCTTGCCTTTATGGAGAAGATCTTTGAATCCTCTCAAGTTCTTTCTCACTGTCTAGGATTTGAAAAATCATGAATTAAGGCATATATAGTTGAAGGAAAATAAACAAACAAACCTATACCTAAATAATCCACTTGTCTTAGTTAGGGTTACTATTTCTGTAATGAAACACTATGACCAAAAGCAAGTTAGAAAGGAAAGTATTTATTTGTTGGCAATTCTGGAGTCACAGTTTACTAAGAGAAGGTAGGAATTGAAAGAGGATAGGAACCTGGAGACAGTAAATGATGCAGAGGCCAAGGTATACTGCCTTGCTGTTCGTGGAGTACTCAACCTACTTTCTTTCCTTTTCCCAAACTCCCCTTACACTGTCCCTCTCCTATCTCCTGTCTCCTCCTCTCAGAAGCAGGAGGCCTCCTTGGTATCCCCCACCCTGACACATCAAGTCTCTCCAGGGCTAGGCACATCCCTTCCCAGTGATAGAGACAGTCAATGCAGCCCAGGTAGGGGAACTTGTTCCACAGAGAGGCAACAGCTGCAAGGATAGCACCTACTCCAATTTGGAGGGGGAACCATATGAAGACCAAGCTACAGGTCTTCTATATATGTGCCAGGATCCTTCATCCAGTCTATGTATGCTCTTCGGTTAATGGCTCACTCTCTGAGAGCCCCAGTAGGTCCAGTTTAATTGACTCTGTTGTTTTCCTGTGGAGTTTCTATTCCCTTAGAGGCTCTCAATCCTCCTCCCCAATTCCTCCATAAGAGCCCTGAGATCCATCCAATACTTGTGTATTTGTCTCTATTTCTGTTTCCTAGAGAAAATTACCTCTCTATGAATGTCAGAGCATCTCTAGAAAGCAAAAACATCATCCTTAATAAAAAATATACAAAATTCTGTATTTCTGGTCATCTAATTAACAAAAACATATTATGATAGTTTTATTCTTATTCTAGCCCAAATTTTGCTTTTCTTCTCTTTACTGCTTTCTACTCTGAGAACTTACCTTTTCTTCAACCATTGACTCAAGCAAGGCTCTGTATCTATGAGAAGACTCTTAAGAAAATACTATCAGAATATGTTGTCATTCTCCAAAATGATATACAACAAATCCCCATCGACCATATCAGAAGGGGTTTTATAATATACAATTCAAAATCCCTTCAAAAGTCTAAGTTCTAATTTTACTTACAACTGATTTTAATACATAGGGACAAGTAGACTAACCAGATGGTGATTATGTAAAATTACACCCACTCTGTTTACTAAAAAGAGCCAATATTGTGGTCTTTGTCCAATTTACTGCACTTTATCCAAGTTAAAGAATGATAGCTAGTGCTCTTCTATGTAAGTAACAAGTTATACTGGTGTTTACAGAGTTCCTTCTTTACATGCTGACAACCACCAGAATATCAAATTCATACTCCAAAACTTAATATGATAATGAAACACTTTCCTAATTAAGGAGTTGAAAGTATATTTTAAATTATCCTGCACATTCTAATTTTCCTCTTTTCCCCCACATAGTTCTTTAATATAGAAAGAGACTAGTTGATGAGTAAAATTATGAACATATTCTTTTCACCTATGTCTGTTTTAATCCAGTTAGAAATCTACAAATGTAGCATCCTTATTTGAGATGATAATTTTTCATTGTAAATAGCTATCTTTCTTGACACTTTAAAGAATGTAAACACTGATGAATCTTAATAACAGTTAATGAATGATTAATTGCATACATTTTCTATGATCATTTGCTATAAGGGCTTTATCATGGTCAAAATACATGCAAATAATCTTATTCAGTGCCACTTAAAAATGTTTCATCAGTGTTTGATGGAATATTATTCTGACCTTGTTTCAAACACTAAAAAGTTTAAAACTAACCTCTTAATGGCTAAATACTAAGTCTATGTTCTAATTAATCACGTATTAATTTTAAATGCTACATCAGTTTAAAAGGAAGTTCTATGTCTTATTCAGTGATTCCAGTGAAAATGGAACAAATCTACAGAATTCCAACAATATAAACAAGATGACAGAAGGGCTAAGATCTAGTTGCCTCTCATCAAAACCTAGACTGTTCTAATTTTTATTCTGATTATATTCTAATAAAAAGTTTGTGACACATGTTTTTAGACAACTTTTCACTCTAAATTTCTAATTCTAAGTTTAATTTACAAGTGTATATCATTGCCTATGGCCATGGCTCAGTTGTTAAACAAGAAGAGTTTGGCTCCCAAAATCTCAGGTAAAACTGCCAGCTCACTTTCTTTCTTACTTTTTTTTTCAAGACAGGGTTTTTCTGTGTAGCCCTAGCTGTCCTGGAACTCACTCTGTAGACCAGGCTGGCCTCCAACTCAGAAATCCACCTGCCTCTTCCTCCCAAGTGCTGGGATTAAAGACGTGTGCCAACACTGCCTGGTGCCAGCTCACTTTCTAGCCCTGCCTTGAAAAGCAGATACAGGGGTATCCTGAGGAAACTGACTGAGACCAGACGTATTAGTGTGCTCTGCTTTTGTATGAGAGGTCCTGATTCAATGGTAAAGAACGTGGAAGAATAATCAAAGAATATTCAGATCTTCTTTGTACACATGTTCTGCATCTGCATGCACATATGTATGTGCATAACCATCTGTTCATATGCACAGATACAAAGACACATGCACATATGAGCACCCATATATGTGTAAACATGCAAACACATAACGACACACAAAGAATTATAAAAAAAGAATTGGCTGTTATTTTTGTCATTGTAATTCTTAAAGTTTTTGCACAATGAAGCATTTCCCCCTTTACGTATCTTTGTAATTGAAATTTGACCTAAATTCGGTCATTCCAGATCCATATAATATAATAAACATTTCAAGAAATTAAGAGTAATAGAAACACATTCACCATCCTCTTGTGAGAACAAAGAGATCTAGCTGTTTCTACGGATAGGACAATGCAATGAGAAAAAGATTGCTTAAAAGTTGATACTTCCTTAGTTGTTCATCAGAAATTAAATATAAAGAATATTAGAAAATATTTGTATGGGTCCATATTTACCTGTATGCTTCAGATGTATAGTGGACTCATGTGTAGTTACACAGAGTCCAGAGTACAATGATGGGTGTCAGATTCTAAACACTGTTCGCCTTGATATTTTGTGAAAGAGAAATAGTGGCCTCAGCTCACTAAGTAGGCTAAACTATAAAGGTGCTTAGTCTAAAAGTTATCCTTGCCTCTGACTCCCAAAGGAGGGAATATTACTGTTAATGATCATGCTCTGTTATTTTACATGGGTTTTGACTATCAAACTCAGATGCTTTTCTAACCTGAGACTTTTCACCAGCCATAGAACACACTTTTAATGTAGATCATTTTCTGCTTCATAATCTTCACCTACTTTTTAATTGAAAATATATTTGTAAGCAGTTTACAAAATCACAGCATGTTGAAAGCCCCTAAAGATAAGAAAAATCAAAACTTCAGCCTTACTTATACAAACTTTCACTGAGCATTTAGTGTTCTAATATCTTAATTCAGCTTCCAAAATATCTATGTACCCTGGAATACTGAACAATTTTTATAATATTTTCTAAGAATTTCAGACATGAGTATGGTATTTAAATCATTCAATCCATTCTTCTTCCTCCACCAATTCCAACTGCGCCTCCTTACTCTCAAATTCATGGTGCCTTCGTTAATTATTGTTGCTACATATAAATGCATATATATATATATATATATATATATATATGTGTGTATACATATATGTGTATATATATACATATATACATGTATACATATGTGTGTGTGAGATGCACACATTTATCCTGATGTGTCTGTTTCCTGAGCACTGACAAATTGCTACATTTACAACACATCTTTTAATTCTAAATCTCAGGAAACATTGTTGAAGAAGGGGCAGAAAGATTGGAATGGCAAAAGGACCAGAACATCAAATATAAAACAGTGTCTTCTGTATATGAGAGAGAAGCTGCACCCATGAAATCTTAATATATATTCACCTAAGCAAGACCTGAACAAGTAAAACACAAAATGACATCACAAACGTATGAGAAGAAATCTCACAAGGCCCCACCATTATATGAAAAAATACAGGAAATCAATGCATGCTGAGACATGAAGATTCAGTTCTCTCCAGGGACAAAACCCGATAGGTTATCCAACCCTAAGCAGCCAACTAAAACCACAGATACATAAGTAGATTCATCAGCTTTTCTATTCTTATCTATTCATTCAAGCACATTTTTTCTTATCATAAATTACATTCCAAATGCAGTTTCCCCTCCTTCAGCTCCTCACACTTCCTCTTCCTCACCCCCCATATCCATTTACCCTCCATTTCACTTCACAAAAGAAAGAAAAGAAAGAAGGAAAAGAAAAGAAAACAAAAGAAAAGAAAAAAAAAAAAAAGGTCTCCCACAGATATCCAGCAAACATAGCATAGCTACTTAAAATAAGACTAAACACAAAGCTGCACATCAAGGCTGGATGAAGCAATCCAGTAGGAAGAAAATGGTCTTGAGAACAGGCAAAAGAGTCAGAGACCCCCAATTCACTGTTGGGAATCCCACAAGAACATCAAGCTAACAATCATAATATGTATGCAGAGGGCCTAACTCAGACCCGTAAAACATCCATGTTTGTTTCTTTTGTCTCTGAAGCCCACTGTAACAGTGGCACATTTCTTCCTGTAAGGCTACAACTACTCCAACAAGGAAATACCTCCTGAAAGTGCCATTCCATATGGGCCAAGCATTCAAATATATGAGACTATGGATCCCATTTCTATTCAAACTACCTCATTGACCTTTATGTAGCTTCTGCACATGGCACCTCTCATGAAATTTATCCATTTCTTTTTGATTTTCCAATTTATGGAGTGTAATTCTTAGATATGACCTAATTAATCTTCAGATTTGCTCAATGTCTATTGTTATATCCTCTTTTGTTTCTGATTTTGTAAATTTGATATTCTCTTTGTCTTTCAGTTAGTTTGGATAAGAGTTTGTTGATTTATTCAAAGACATTGCTGTTTCAATTATGTATTCTATTCTGTCTGTTCTGATCTATTGATTTCAGCACTCAGTTTGTTTATTTCCAGCCATCTATGCTTCATTAGTGAGCTTGTTTCTTTTTGTTCTAGATCTTTCCAGTGTGCCTTTAAGTTGCTAGTATGAGAACTCTCCAATTTCTTTATGTAGGCACTTAATGCTCTGAATTTTACTCTTAGCACTGCTTTCATTTAGTCTCAGAAGTTTGGGTATGTTGTGCATTCATTTTCATTAAATTCTAGAAAGTCTTCAATTATTTCTTTTTATATATATGTCTTGAATCATCAGTCTTTCAGCAGTATGTCCTTAGGTTTCTGAGTTTGGAAGCTCTGTGTTGTGTCTGTTGTAGTTGAAATCCAAATTTAAACCGAGGTGACCTGATAGGATGCAGTGTATTTTCTAATTTTATTGAATTTGTTGAGACTTGCTTTGTGACTGAATGTGTGGTTAAGTTTGAACAATGTTTATGGGTTGCTGAAAAGAAGGTGTATTGTATTGTCTTTGGTTGAAATGCTTTGTTGATAATATGTTACGTCCATGTGGTTTATAAAATCTGTTAGCTCCATTATTTCTCAGTTTAGTTTTTTCCTGGATGATCTGTCCACAGGTGATAATGGGGTATTGAATTCCCCCATTATTGATGTATGAGGGCTAATATGTGATTTATACTTTAGTAGTATTTCCTTTACAAATGTGAATGACCTTTGCATTTGGGCATGGATAGTAAGAATTGAAGGATAATCTTGCTGGATCTTTTCCTTTGATGAGTATGAAGTGTCCTTCCCTATCTCTTTTGGTAAATTTTTGTTTGGTGTCTATTTCCTTAGATATTAAAATGGCTATACCAGTTCTTTTCTTATAAGCATTTTCTTGGCCTAGCCCTTAGGTATGAGGTAATGTCTGCCATTGATGTTGAGATCTGCTTCTTATATGGGGCAAAAGAATGTGTCCTGATTTCACATGCATTCTGTTAGTCTGTGTCTTTTTAATGGAGAATTTAATCCATTGATGTTAAGATTTATCAATGGCCAATGATTGCTAATTACTGATTTTTTGTTTGTGCTAGTAGGAGTGGTGGTAGCATACATATGCACAGACTTGTGTTGGGCATGAGCACATACTTCCCTTCTTTTGATTTTGATCAAGTGAGATTATTTACTGGCTTTTCCTGGCTATAGTTAACCTTCTTTGGTTGAAGTTTTTCTTCTAATTGCTTCTGTAGGGCTAAATTTATGGATAGATGTTGTTTAAATTTGACTTTAATCATGGAATATCTTGCTTTCACCACCTGTAGCGATGGAAAACTTAGCTGGTTGTAGAAGACTGGACTAGCAGTCTCTTAGAGTATACCACATGTTTATCCAAGATCTTTTGGCTCTTAGAATCTCCAATAAAAAGTAAGGTGTAAATTTAATAAGTCAACATTTATATGTTATTTGCTTTATTTTCCTTGCACCTCTTAAAATTCTTACTTACTTCTGCATTTTTAATATTTTGATTATGTTTAGTGGTTAAAGAGACTTTCTTTTCTGGTCCAATGTATTTGGTATTCTGTATGCTTTTTGTACTTTTATACATGTGTCCTTCTTTGTACTAGGAAATTTTTCTGCTATCATCTTTTAAAGAATATTTTCTTTGTCATTGAGCTTAGAGACATCACTTTCTTCTATTCTTCATATTCTTATACTTTGTTTATGATATTATTCCGAATTTCCTGGATGTTTTATGTTAATAACATTTTATACTAACAATTTCATAGACAGATATATCAATTTCTTCTATAGTAACTTCTGTGCCTGAGAATTCTTTTCCATCTCTTGGATTTTACTGATGATACTTGCTTCTGTAGTTACTGCTTAATTACCTAGATTTTCCATTTACAAAATTTCCTCAGTTCCTGTTTCATTTATTGCTTCTTTTACCTTTTATGTGTCTTAAATATTTTTTAATCATTTCCTTCACCTGTTCAGATTTTCTTGGAGTTCTTCATTTTCTCTATTTTCCCTCAATTTCTTTACCTATTTAAGGTTCACTTCCTATTTAAGGACCTCTATCATCTTCATAAACTTTGTTTTACACTCTTTATATTAAAAGTCAGTTGTGTTGGAATATTCAGGACTTGCTGGAGGAGAACTTTGCTCTATTGGTGACATTTTTGCCTGGCTATTGTTCATTGTATTCTTACACTGGCATCTTAGTATCTGGGTTCAGGTTAATTATAATTCTAGATGCTATTTTCTGTGTTTGTCTTTATTAAATAGGTGTTTTCCCTTGGTTTCTGGCCTGTGGTTGAGTAGAGGATCTCCACTAAATTTAAAGGGTAAAGCTCTCGTAGCCAGCCTGGCCTCGGTTACATTGCAGGTTCCTCTGCAGGAATTGGTGGCAAGGATACATTGTGAGAGAGAGAGTAGAGTGATTGGGGTTAGACTGGATGGATGCTGAATAGGACAATGTTGAAGGGAGTAGGCTGCCAGCAAGTTATTGTGTTTGGCATGCTCTCTAGTCCCATAGCGTACCTCTACTGGAGTTGGGAGTTAAGATATCATGCTAAAAAGAAGAGGGTCAGTTGGGAGTGGGCTGAGTAAGAACTGAGAAATCAGGGGAAAATTCATGGGCAGATAGCCTACCTGGGATTCTGGTGACTAGTATCGCCCTTGCTTGCTTCAAATGTTTTATTCTGTCTCGTAGTTCAAGGATACAGTTCATCATACAGGGGAAGTGAAAGCAGTAGGAATTGGAAGTACTCAAGAATGCCATTCTTCCATCAGGAAATAGAATACACTATCTTTTTTACTTGAGCTAACTTTTTCCTTTTTATACAGTTCAGGATTTTACCCCCAATGACACAACTGTTATGTCTTCCTATTTTGGTTTATCTAACTAGATAAATCCCTCTCATGCATGCCTAGATGCCCTATACCAAGGTGATTCTATATACTACAAAGCTGCAAATAACAGTAGCCATCCCAGTTACAGAAAGCAATTACAGTTTTTTTTAAAAGCAACCTCTAAAGTTTGGTAAAAAAAGTTCAGATGTAAAAATATGTGTTTAAAAGCTATACTTAAAGATACTGTTAATACTCATACCTTCTGAATCCTTCCTTGGAAATTTCTTTGACATTTATCTTTGTGTAGTCACTAACTGTCTGCTTAAATTTTGATATGCTTATCTGTAATTTCTATACTCCCCGGGTTATCTTCCATACTGTCATATGGTCCCATTTTCTAAGTATAGCACTAATCATCCCATCTTTTTTGACCTTGTTTACATTAGTCTTTCATTCTTTGTTACCCAACATCCCTCTAACATGCCTGATACATAAAAGGAGTTCTTTTAAGCAAACTTGGGAAATGACACTTTTGAAAAGAGGAATGTGGTGTTGCATTTCCAAGTTAGATTTGTAGGGACAGAATTACATTGTTCCTTCCTCTTGGCAGGACCAGCAGGCATAAACCTCCAAGAGCATTTATGGATGCTATGTTAGGCTTGTGTGTATAATAATGTACATATTTTCAGTTCCTCTTTCAAAGAATTACCTTCCTGTTAACTTTAATGACTCTATGATAATCAGAGACAACATTAGTCTAGATGAAGGTATAGCTAATATCTCAGCAAAATGGTAAATGCAGGGACCCTTAGGATAGCCTTTAAAGCTGAGGAAAAGAACTCTAAAACATGAGTTCAAAAATATACAATTTCTTAACTATGCAAAAATATAAGGATTCAATATCAATTGGGACCATGAAGTATACCTTGGAGAGGCTATTGGTAAAACTGAAGATTGATGTCATCAAGGAGCTCTAGCATTTTAGAGATGCCAGTACCTTTTGATGAACAACAAGTACAGTAACAATGGAAGAGTAGAGAATGCCTGAGCTTAAAACATGAGCTGTGTGTGCTGCAGAGGGCAGAGCCATGTGAAGCAAGCTAGTAAACAACACTCCTCCATAGCCTCTGTATAGCTCCTGCCTCTGAATTCCTGCTTTGTATGACTTGGGCTCTCACTGCTTTTGATGATGGACTATGGTGTTTCATCATAGCAATAGGAACCCTAAGACAGACGTTGTGTTAAATTTCATAAGCTTGCTATAATAAATATCACAAAATAAGTGGCTTAAAAATAAAAGTTTATCTGTTTTTTTCAATTATGGATATTGAATGAACAAACAAAAGCAAAGATGTGAGAAAAAGATAAGATTCTTCAGAAGTCTCTATGCAGACTCCTTCCACAAATCTTCCTAGCTTCCTGAAAACAAAAGAAATGCTTGTCCTTCTTTGACTTTGAGGTTTGTAATGACAACCCTGGCACACATCTTTACACATCTGTCTTTCCTTGATGTGTCTTCCCCAAGCTTCCTCCATGTTTTTGCTTCTCTTTCTGTGTCTAAATTCTTTTTCATAGGGTACAAGTCATTGGATTAAAGCCTGTCCTTAACTACAAAAATCATTCCTTAACTTGATTTTAGCAGCAAAGAGCAAATAAAGTCACATTCTAAGATACTGGGTAGACACTGAAGAGAACACTACTCATTCCAATATAGGGCTGAAGTATGTGGAGTAGTTAGTATCACTATATTTTGTTTTTTATATTTTAACCACTGTGTTTTAATTACTATCTACTGCAATATATACTATGCGTTTTCTCTTTTATAATTCAGATAAACCAGTTAGGTCCCTGGTGAGCAATTCCTTTGCTTCACATTCTGTTTGCCTTGTTTAGTAGTTATGCTCATTCTGTCTTTTTCATGATGAAGCTAAAAATAAAGAGTTCAGTTCTCCAGGTAGTAGTAGTTAAGTGCCTTAGTTAAAGTTTTATTGCTGCAGAGAAATACCATGACCACAACAACTTTTATAATGAAAAACATTTAACTAGGGCTTGCTTACAAGTTTAAAGGTATAATCCAGTCTCATCATGGTGGAAAGCATGGTGGTGCTTAGGCAGACATGGTGCTGGAGATGGACCAAAGAGTTCTACATCCAGATCAGCAAGCAGCAGGAGAACAGAGTGTCATTGGGCCTATTTTGGGCTTCTGAAATCCAAAACAAATATCCAATGACAACTTCCTCCAAAGAGACTACTCCTGCTTGTACCATGACACATATCCTAATAGTGCCACTCCCTACGTGCCTATAGAGGACAATTTCATTCAAACTACCACAGCATGTGACAAGTCCTTGAGAAGATCATTCTCTCAATAAATAATTGTAAGTCATCATGCTTTTCTATGTTTTTGTTTTTGTTACTGGTGTTGTTTGGTGCTCTTTTTAATTGTTTGGTTTGGTTTTTGTTCTGGCTTTTTATTTGAAAAATTGGAAGGCAGAGTAGACAATGCAATAAAGGAAAAACACCAAAGGAACAAATGTGGCTGTTAACAATATGAGTCCTCCATAATACTTAGTCTATACTTAAACTTTTATGTGTATAAGCTAAAAATTGAAGGGTTTCCTTTAACTGCCAGACAAGTATAATACTGATTAATAATGTCACACAATTTTCTAAATTGAAGTTGTATTTATTCTTAATACTCAGTTTAAACACTCCTTTCTTTAGCCTTAGAAACCTTTCATTCTTTAAATTGATATAATGACTGATTTCTGGAATTCACTTCCTGATTAATCAGGCTCTACCAGGTGATTTCTTCTGTTCTACTCTTAAACTGTTATTTCAATATTTTATGTACATTATTTTAATATGTACCTATTTAACTAAAAGTAACAAAATTATATTCTATGAGTCACAAATATAACATACTTAGTAGAAAACACAGCCTTTTTTTTTTTTTTTTTACATGCTCTTAGCTTTGTCAAGATAGGTCCTATTAAATTTGGGATTAACACTTATCTATGAGTAGAATGTTCATCTAACATTTCTGTTCTTTTTTTTTTTCTGAATCTTCAGTCTCAGTTTTGAACCTCAACTTTTGACATTTACTTTCCTAGTAAACATTGATTGATTTAACCAGAGATCATTCTTTTCTATAAGGCTTAGTCTTTATGTCAGGTTCTTTATTTCTGAGAAGAAATTAAAGACTATTCTCATATTTAATTGGTAAACTCATGGTTTGTTTTTCTTCCAAATCATAACTTAATAGCTACTTTGGGAACTTGCCTCTTAGAAAAGAGATTGACAAGCCTAAAATGTTCTTGTGGGAGTCCCGAAGACAGAAATGGGTAAGGATGATGTTTGTGATTAATTTGAAGGATTTTATCAATGTTACACATATGCCATTATAACCTTGTTATTATCTTACGGGAAATTTTATTGTTAAATATTATGAAGTCTTGAGCCTAGCACTAAAGTGGCTTAAGGACTGACACTCCAACTATGTTTACTCATTAATAGATACATATACTCACTGTTAGCATTTTGTCTAAGCTCTGAGTCACAGTTACCTGGGAAGAACAGGAATGCCTGACTCACTATAAAAGGAGCTATTTGACCACTCTGCTCTCTTGATCTTGCCTTCTTGCTCAAGCTCTGTCCTCTTGCCCCTTCCCTCCTCTCTCCCCATTACCCTCATCCCCTCTCTTCCCATTCCCCTCCTCCCCTATCTCTCAATATGCTTGTGGCCTGCCTCTACTCTTCTACTCTCTCTCTCTCTCTCTCTCTCTCTCTCTCTCTCTCTCTCTCTCTTTCTCTCTCTTTCTACTACCCTCTCAACTCCCCTTTCCATGGCATGAATAAACTCTATACTATACCATTGTGTGGCTTATCCCTCAGGGGAAGGGATGCCTCAGCATGAGCATGCAGAGGTATCCTGTTCTGTTATACCTGACTGACTACACATCCACATCCACCAAACATATTCCTTCTCCCCTTATCTTTTGGTAAACACAACACCCCATACATACAACAGAACATGAATACAGACATTCAGAGAATATAAATATGTTCAGAGATTAACAAATTCATAAACATTGCGAATATCTGTAAGTATCCAAGCATATACATGTAAAAACCCAGGTAAGTTAGCATATTAAATATACTGGAAGAGAAAATTTGTTGTTGTTGATAATTTTTTACTTGCTATGCAAAGGATCAAACCTAGAATGTGAAAAACGCTAAAAAAACAAAAACAAAAACAAAAGCATTAAATCCTTAACCTTCCACAGTGATTTTAACATAAAATATTAAATGAACAGATTCTTTTGTCTGACCACTATTTTAATGAAGCTAGTTTGGTTTTGAATAAGATTAATGAAGCTTCAAGTCTCCATCTTTACAAAACAGACTGAGTAGCCAGGCATGGTGATGGATACATGTAATCCCAGCTACTTAGAAGACAAACCAAGTACTACAAATTCACAACTAAAGTGAACAAGTTAAATTGGACCTTATCTCCAAACAAAATATAAAAAAAAAAAAATACAAAACAAAACAGTAAGTAGCAATGTGTATTGGACTTTTTGTTTCCTTGCATAGTTGACAAATATAAATAAAGTAATAGCTACATCGCAAAAAGAAATGAAATTAGCATATTGTACTAGTGAGGATTCTTTAGAGTCACAGTATGTATGGAATGTCACTCTATATTGAGGGAAATTATTATGATGACTTACAGTCTGTAGCGCAAGTAAGCCAACAATGGGAATCTGTGGGTGAGAAGTCAAAGAAGCTAGCATTGCTCAGTACCATTAGGTTAGTTGAGCTGGTCTTCTGTAGAATTAGGTTCTAACAAATGGGCTGGCATGTAAGTGCATGCAGTCCTAGAAGACTGAATCTTCCTTCTTCCTTCTTCAAATGTCCTTATGTAGGCCTCCAGCAGAAGGTATGGCCCATATGTAAGCCGTACACCACTGGGCCTTCATCTAGGACTAGCTTTGTCCCAGGATGACCTTGAACTCAGAGATCTCATTGCCTCTGTCTCCTGGGATTAAAGGTGTGTGTTAACTTAGCCTGGGCCTCAGATGTTCTTGGCCACTATGCCTTAAGATCTCCAAGCCAAGATCCAGGTCAGAAAATTGTGTCATCCAGACTCAATATCTGGATCACAGGAGTGCCCTCCAATTTTATATTGTAGTTCATTCCAGCTATAGTCAAGTTGACAACCAGGAATGGCCATTACACATATCAAATGAAACATAAAAATATCTTCAACCTCATGTGCATTGTAGCACTATTCAAAATAGTCAAGATATAAAACACCCTAAATATCCATTGACAGATGAGTGGATTTAAAATTATGGCTCATGTAAACTGTGGAAAAAAGTATACAATATATTTCTTGAATTGTATAGATTGTATAATGCATATAATTGTCCATTTATTTTATGAATATTAAATGAAAAATTTTTGTAATTTTTAAATCTTGTTAATGAAATAAGATTCTCAGATTTTTTTTTTGTTGTTTTTTGTGTTACTGGTATATCCAGTGACAATCCATCAGACAAAATTATTCTCCCTTTGTCATCAGGGATCAACTATAAATAGTTTCCTAGTTGTAAGTGGGATTGGTGTCTAAATAAAGTTCCCAAGACCTCCCTGGGAACTGACATCCTGCTTTGCAGAAAGAGACATATATGTAGGTAACTGCCATTCTGGTTGGCAAGTTAGGACATAACTTAACTTATGACTTAAACTTAGACTAGTCCTATGCTCCTTAATATGTTAAGACATGAATGTTAGACAAGGCCAGTCCCCTGCCACAGTTGAATTCCCCAACCAATGGGAACAGGATAAATGTGCAGCAAACTCAAAATGGAAGCCTTCTTTTTCATAAGGTGTCTATCTTATGTTCTGTTCTCTACCAGAGGAAGATTATAAAATGAAATACCATAATAGCTTATACACATGCAGAAAGAGCTGCTGGATGGTTGGTTTGGGTATAAGTTTATTGTGGGCAACTATACAAAGCACTTCTGCCCTTTCCATCGGATGTGGGAGACCTGCACCACATTTGGCACAGAAAGGACACCACTCCGTGATACTCTCTAGAGAACTTACAGGAGCAGGATATTAGTTTGCCTATCCCCTTCCACCCCTTCTACCCCTCCCTCTGCCCCTATTACCACCCCTTGCTGTCAGATCTGGGAGACCTGCACCACATCAGGCATGGAGAAGACATTACTTCCTGATACTCTCTAGAGAATGGACAGGAGCAGGGTATTAGGTAAGCATCATGACCTAACACAGAGTCCTGGAGCCCCTCTGCTCTGAGACTCATTACCCTGCAACCTCCAGTTGGCCTATTCCCTTCTGCCCCTTCAACCCCTCTCTCCTTCCCCATCACCACCCCTTGCCATCGGATGTGGGATACCTATACCACATCTGACACAGAGAAGACACCACTTCCTGATACTCTCTAGAGAATCGACAAGAGCAGGGTATTAGTTCACCTATCCCTTTCCGCCCCTTCGAGCTCTCCCTCTGCTCCCATTACAACCCCTTGCCATTGGATGTGGGAGACCTGTGCCACATCTGGCATGGAGAAGACACCACTTCCTGATACTCTCTGGAGAACTAACAGGAGCAGGAAACTAGGGCACTGGACAGAATGAGAATCCCAGGAGTACAGAAACACAGGCCTGCAGGATAGGGAAGTTAGTGTCATCAAGACCAGCTAACACCAGAGATAATGAAATGGCCAAAGGCAAACAAAAGATTATTACCAACAGAAACCAAAGCGACATGGCACCATCAGAACCCCACTCTCCCACAACAGCAAATTCTGCATACTCTGACACATCAGAAAAGCAAGAACCAGATATAAAATCACGTCTCATATCACTGATGGAGGACTTCAAGAAGGACATAAATAACTCCCTTAAAGAAATACAAGAGAACATGGGCCAAAAAGTAGAAGCACAAAAATCCCTTCAAGAAAGACAAGAGAATATGGATCAAAAGGTAGAAGCCCTTAAAGAAGAAACACAAAAATCTCTTAAAGAAATATGGGAGAATATGAGAAAACAGTGAAGCCCATAAAGAGACAATACAAAAATCCCATAGGGAATTACAGGAGAACATGGGTCAACATGCAGAAACCTTTAAAGAGGAATCACAAAAATCCCTAAAAGAAATGCAGGAGAACAGGTATCAACAGGTAAAAGCCCTTAAAAATTAAACTTAAAAATTCCTTAAAGAATTTCAAGAAGAAAAAAAAAAAAAAAAAAACAAGTGAAGGAACTGAACAAAACTATCCAGGATCTAAACCTAGACATAGAATCAACAAATAACAAAGTGAGACATCTCTGAACATAGTAAACTTTGGAAAGAATTCAGGAGTCATAGATGCAAGCATCAACAACAGAATACAAGAGATAGAAGAAAGAATCTCGTATGCTGAAGATTCCATAGAAATCATTGATTCAACAGTCAAAGAAAATGCAAAATGCAAAAAGCTTGTAACCCAAAACATCCAAGAACTCCAGGACACAATGAGAAGACCAAACATAAGGATTATAGGAATAGAAGAAAGCGAGGATTTACACCTTAAAGGCCCAATAAATATCTTCAACACAATTATAGAAGAAAACTTCCCTAACCTAAAGAAAGAGATGCCCATGAATATGCAGGAAGCCTACAGAACTCCAAACAGATTGGACCTGAGCAGAAATTTCTCCCATCACATAATAATCAAAACACCAAATGCACTAAATAAAGAACATTAAACGCAGTAAGAGAAAAAGGTCAAGTAACATATAATGGCAGACCTATCAGAATTATGCCAGACTTTTCACCAGAGACTATGAAAGCCAGAAGAGCCTGGGAAGATAT
Organism: Apodemus sylvaticus; assembly: GCF_947179515.1. Classification (NCBI taxonomy): domain Eukaryota; kingdom Metazoa; phylum Chordata; class Mammalia; order Rodentia; family Muridae; genus Apodemus; species Apodemus sylvaticus. Next base: position 41,921,590 of record NC_067495.1, read on the forward strand.
CATACAGACCCTAAGAGAACATAAATGTCAGTCCAGACTTCTACACCCAGCAAAACTTTCAATTACTATAGATGGTGAAAATAAGACATTCCATGACAAAAGCAAGTTTACATAATATCTTTCCACAAATCCAGCTCTGCAAAGGATAATGTATGGAAAATACCAATACAAGACAGTGAACTACACTGAAGAAAAATCAATAAGGTAATCTTTCATCAAACTCAATAGAAGATAGCTACACAACCAGAATGTCACCTTTAACTAAGAAGATAACAATAAGCAACAATAACTTTTCCTTAATATCTCTTAATATCAATGGTTTCAATTTCCCTATAAAAAGACATAGACTAATGGACTAGATATGTAAACAGGACCCAACGTTTTGCTGCATACAGGAAACCCACCTCAGTGACAAAAACAGGCACTATTTAAGAGTCAGGGAGTGGGGGGGGGGCTAGAAAAGGGGAAATCATTTGAAATGTAAATAAATTATATCAAATAAAAAAAATTAAAAAAAAGAGTCAAAAAATGGAAAAAAATTTTCCAAGCAAATGGTCCCAAGAAACAAGCTGGAGTAGCCATTCTTATATCGGATAAAATTGACTTTAACCAAAAGTTGTTAAAAAAAGATAAGGGGGGACACTTCATACTGGTCAAAGGAAAAGTCTACCAAGATGAACTCTCAATTCCGAACATCTATGCTCTGAATGCAAGGGAATCCACATTCATAAAAGAAACTTTACTAAAGCTCAAAGCATACATTGCACCCCACACAATAAGAGTGGGAGACTTCAACACAACACTGTAAAAAATGGACAAGTCATGGAACCAGAAACTAAACAGAGATACAGTGAAACTAACTGAAGTTATGGACCAACTGGATCTAACAGATATTTCTAGAACATTTCACCCTAAAGTAAAAGAATATACCTTCTTCTCAGCACCTTATGGTACCTTCTACAAAATTGACCATATAATTAATTGGTCACAAAGCAGGCCTCAACAGATATAGAAATTTTGAAATTATTCCATGTATCTTATCAGATCAACATGGCCTAAGGCTGGTCTTAAGCTCAAACAAAAGCAATGGAAAACACATACACATGGACTTTGAACAATGCTCTTCTCAATGATAGCTTGGTCAAGGAAGAAATAAAGAAATTAAAGACTTTTTAGAATTCAATGAAAATGAAGACAGAGCATACCAAAATTTATGGGACACAATGAAAGCAGTGTTAAGAGGAAAACTCATAGATCTGTATGCCTCCAAAAAATAGAATGGAGAGAGCTTACACTAACAGCTTAACAGTGCACTTGAAGGCTCTAGAACAAAGGAAGCAAATGCCCCCAAGAGGAGTAGACTGCAGGAAACAATCAAACTTAGAGCCAAAATCAACCTAGCAGAAACAAAAAGAGCTATACAAAGAATCAACAAAACAAGGAGCTGTTTCTTTGAAAAAATCAACAACATTGATAAAGCCTTAGCCAGACTAACCAGGGGGCACAGAGACAGTATCCAAATTAATAAAATCAGAAATGAAACGGGAGACATAACAACAGAAACTGTGGAAATTCAAAAAAATCATCAGATCCTACCACAAGAGTTTATACTCAACAAAGTTTGAAAACCTGGAAGAAATGGATAACTTTCTAGATACATACCAGTTGCTAATGTTAAAACAAGATCAGATAAACTATCTAATAGTCCCATAAGCCCTGAGGCAATAGAAGCAATCATTAATAGGGCTTATGGGACTTTTGGGAAGTGGGGAGCCAGAAAAGAGGAAATCATTTGAAATGTAAATAAAGAATATATCGAATAAAAAATTACAAAAAAAATATACAATAAAAATAGTCCCTTCAAAAAAATAGCCCAGGACCAGATGGGTTTAGCAGGGAATTCTATCAGATCTTCAAAGAAGAGTTAATACCAATACTCTTCAAACTTTTCCAAGAAATAGAAACTCAAGGAATGCTACCCAATTCATTCTATGAAGCCGCAATCACACTTATACCTAAACCAAACAAAGACCAAACAAAGAAGGAGAACTTCAGACCAATCTCCCTCATGAACATTGATGCAAAAATACTGAACAAAATCCTGGCCAACTGAATACAAGAATGCATCAGAACTATAATTCACCATGATCAGGTAGGCTTCATCCCAGGGATGCAGGGATGGTTTAATATATGGAAATTCATCAATGTAATTCACTACATAAACAAACTAAAGGAAAAAACCCAGATGGTCATTTCATTAGATGCTGAAAAGGCTTTTGACAAAATTCAGCATCCCTTCATGATAAAAGTCTTGGAGAGATCGGGAATCCAAGGTTCATGCCTAAACACAGTAAAAGCAATATACTGCAAACCAGTAGCCAACATCAAACTAAATAGAGAGAAACTTGAGGCAATCCCACTAAAATCAGGGACCAGACAAGGCTGCCCCCTCTCTCCCTATCTATCCAATATAGTACGAAGTCCTAGCCAGAGCAATCAGGCAGCAAAAAGAGGTCAAAGTTATACAAATTGGAAAGGAAGAAGTCAAACTATCACTATTTGCAGATGATATGATAGTGTATTTAAGCGACCCCAATACTTCCACCAGAGAACTCCTAAAGCTGATAAACAACTTCAGCAAAGTGGCTTGATATAAAACTAGCTCAAGCAAATCAGTAGCCTTCCTCTACTCAAAGGATAAACAAAATGAGAAAGAAATTAGGGAAATGACACCCTTCACAATAGTCCCAAATAATAGTCCATACCAGGTATGACCCTGACAAAGCAAGTGAAGGGTTTATATGACAAGAACTTTAAGCCTCTGAAGAAAGAAATCAAAGAAAGTCTCAGAGATGGAAAGATCTCCCATGTTCATGGATTGGCAGGATCAATATAGTAAAAATGGCCATCTTGCCAAAAGCAATCTACAGATTCAATGCAATTCCCATCCAAATCAATTGTTCATAGATCTAGAAATCGCAATTCTCAAATTCATCTGGAATAACAAAAAACACAAGATAGCCAAAACTGTTCTCCACAACAAAAGATATTCTGGGGGAATCACCATCCCTGACCTCAAGCTCTACTACAGAGCAGTAGTAATAAAAACTGTTTGGTATTGGTTTGTAGACAGGCAGAAAGATCAATAGAATAGGATTAAAGACCCAGAAGAGAACCCACACACATACAGTCACTTGATATTTGACAAAGGAGCTAAAAGCATGCAGTAGAAAAAAGACAGCATTTTTAACAAATGGTGCTGGATCAGCTGGAGGTCTGCTTGCAGAAAAATGCAAATCAACCCATTCTTATCTCCTTGTACAAAGCTGAGGTTCAAGTGGATCAAATATCTACACATAAAATCAAACACACTGACGCTTATAGAGGAGAAAGTGGAGACAAACCTTGAACACACGGGCACAGGGGAAAAGTTTCTGAACAGAACACCAAGGGCTTATGCTCTGAGAACAAGAATCAACAAATGGGACCTCATAAAACTGCAAAGCTTCTGTAAGGCAAAGGACATAATCAATAGGACAAAACGGCAACCAACAAATTGGAAAAAGAGTTTTACTAACCCTACATCTGATAGAGGGCTAATATCCAATGTACACAAAGAACTAAAAAAGTTAGTCTCCGGAGAATCAAGTAACCCTATTATAAATGGGGTACAGAGCTAAACAGGGAATTCTCAACCGAGGAAACTCAAATGGCTCTAAAACACCTAAAGAAATGCTCAGCATCCTTAGTTATCAAGGAAATGCAAATCAAAACAACACTGAGATTCCACCTTACACAAGTCAGAATGGCTAAGATGAAAAACTCAGGGGAGAGCAGATGCTGCAGAGGATGTGGGAAAAGAGGAACACTTCTCCATTTTTGGTGGGTTTGCAAGCAGGTAAAGCCACTCTGGAAATCAGTTTGGCAATTCCTCAGAAAATTAGACATAGTACTACCTGTGGACCCAGTTATACATCTCTTGGGCATATACCCAGAAGGTGCTCCAACATGTAATAAGGACACATGCTCCAATATGTTCATAGCTGCCTTATTTATAATAGCCAGAATATGGAAAGAACCCAGATGTCCCTCGACAGAGGAATGGATACAGAAACTGTGGTATATATACACAATGGAGTACTATTCAGCTATTAAAAACAATGAATTCATGAAATTCTTAGGCAAATGGATGGAACTAGAAAGTGTCATCCTGAGTGAGGTAACCCAGTCACAAAAGATCACACATGGTATGCACTCACTAATAAGCGGATGTTAGCCCAAAAGCTCAAAATAAACAATTTACAATTCACCCAGCACAGGAAGCTCAAGTAGAAGCTTAAGTGAGAGTGGTATGGTTCCTTTGAGAAAAGGAACAGAATACTCACAGGAGAAATAAGGGAGGCAATGTGTGGAGCAGAATCTGAAGAAAAGGCCACCTAGCGACTGCCCTATCTGGGGATTCATCCTATAAACAGTCACCAAACCCTAACACTATGACAAGAAGTGTGTACTACCTTATGTTGTCGAATTGCCCGAGCTAGTACCTCAAGTACAATATTGAAAAGATAAGGAGAAAGGGGGCAGCCTTGTCTGGTCCCTGATTTCAGTGGGATTGCTTCAAGTTTCTCTCCATTTAGTTTGATGCTGCTACCGGTTTGCTGTATATTGCTTTTACTCTGTTTAGGTATAGGCCTTGAATTCCTGTTCTCTCCAAGACTTTAAGCATGAAAGGATGCTGAATTTTGTCGAATGCTTTTTCAGCATCCAATGAAATGACCATGTGGTTTTGTTCTTTGAGTTTGTTTATGTAGTGGATTGTATTGATGGATTTCCGTATATTAAACCAACCCTGCATTCCCGGGATAAAGCCTACTTGATCATGGTGGATGATCGTTTTGATGTATTTTATTGAGTATTTTTGCATCGATGTTCATAAGGGAAATTGGTCTGAAGTTCTCTTTCTTTGTTGGATCTTTGTGTGGCTTTGGTATCAGCGTAATTGTGGCTTCATAGAAGGAATTGGGTAGTGTTCCTTCTGTTTCTATTTTGTGGAATAGTTTGAAAGAGTATTGGTGTTAACTCTTCTTTGAAGGTCTGATAGAATTATGCACTGAAACCATCTGGTCCTGTGCTTTTTTTGGTTGGAAGACTTTCTATGACTCCTTCTATTTCTTTAGGCATTATGGGACTGTTTAGATGGTCTAGTTGGTTCTGATTTAATTTTGGTATTTGGTATCTGTCAAGGAAATTGTCCATTTCCTCCAGATTCTCCAGTTGTGTTGAGTACAGTTTCTTGTAGTAGGATCTGATGATTTTTTGGATTTCCTCAGTTTCCGTTGTTATATCTCTCCCTTTTCATTTCTAAGTTTGTTAATTTGGATACTTTCTCTGTGCCCTTTGGTCAGTCTGGCTAAGGGTTTATCTATCTTGTTGATTTTCTCAAAGAACCAGCTCCTGGTTTTGTTGATTTTTTTGTATGGTTCTCTTTGTTTCTACTTGATTGATTTCAGCCCTGAGTTTGATGATTTCCTGCCTTCTACTCCTCCTGGGTGAAATAGCTTCGGCAACATAAGGAGGTCAAAGGGATACAAATTGGAAAGGAAGAAGTCAAACTATCATTATTTGCAGACGACATGATAGTCTACCTAAGTGACCCAAAAAACTCCACTAGAGAACTCCTACAGCTAATAAACAACTTCAGCAAAGTGGCAGGTTATAAAATCAACTCAAGCAAATCAGTGGCCTTCCTATACTCAAAGGATAAGCAGGCTGAGAAAGAAATTAGGGAAATGACCCCCTTCACAATAGCCACAAACAGTATAAAGTATCTTGGGGTGACTCTTATAAAACATGTGAAAGATCTGTATGACAAATGGGACCTCATAAAATTACAAAGATTCTGTAAGGAAAAGGACACTTTCAAGTAGACAAATCAGCAACCAACAAACTGGGAAAAGATCTTCACCAACCCTACATCAGATAGAGGGCTAATATCCAATATATACAAATAACTCAAGAAGTTAGACCCCAGAAAACCAAATAACCCTATTAAAAATGGGGTACAGAGTTAAACAAAGAATTTTCACCTGAAGAACTTCAGATGACAGAGAAGCATCTTAAAAAATGCTCAACTTCATTAGTCATTAGGGAAATGGAAATCAAAACAATCCTGAGATTTCATTTTACACCAGTCAGAAAGGCTAAGATTAAAAATTCAGGAGACAGCAGGTGTTGGCAAGGATGTGAAGAAAGAGGAACACTCTTCTACTGATGGTGGTGTTGCAAATTGGTACAACCACTCTGGAAATCAGTCTGGGGGTTCCTCAGAAAACTGGTCATGTCACTTCTGCAAGATCCTGCTATACCACTCCTGGGCATATACCCAGAGGATTCCCCAGCATGTAATAAGGATACATGCTCCACTCTGTTCATAGCAGCCCTATTTATAATAGCCAGAAGCTGGAAAGAACCCCGGTATCCCTCAACAGAAGAATGGATGCAAAAAAATGTGGTATATATACACAATGGAGTACTGTTCAGCCATTAGAAACAATGAATTCATGAAATTCTTAGGCAAATGGATGGAGCTGGAGAACATCATGCTAAGTGAGGTAACCCAGTCTCAAAAGATCAATCATGGTATGCGCTCACTAATAAGTGGTTATTTACCTAGAAACCTGGAATACCCAAAACATAATCCACACATCAAATGAGGTACAAGAAGAATGGAGGAGTGGCCCCTTGTTCTGGAAAGACCCAGTGTAGCAGTATAAGGCAAAACCAGAACAGGGAAGTGGGAAGGGGGCTTATGGGACTTTCGGCGAGTGGGGGGCCAGAAAATGGGAAATCATTTGAAATGTAAATAAAAAATTTATCGAATTAAGAAAAAGAAAAACTAAATAAATAAATAAACAAACAGTAAAATAATAAAATATCTATAAGCAAAAATATGTTCTGCTAGGTAGCATTATTTTGGGATACAAATTGAAATCCTTTATGATCAGACACAAGGAAGCACCTTGGACCTTCAAGCACATAGGTAAAGACAAACTGCTAACTCACTTCAGAAGCAATAAGAAGCGTAGTATACACCAACTTATTTATACTAGTAAAATAAAAAGTTCTTTATAGATAATAACCTTTGACTTTCAAGATTTTGTTTATGGTTCGTAATGGTCCAACTCTTTCTCCTTTACTGTAAACTTTATATAACACCAAAGTGATACTTTGCCCCTCCAAACAACATCGTTTTTGTCCAATCCATATATCAAGTAGTTACAGAGGCTTCTAAGATCTGCTATGAGAGAAGTTCTGTATCCAAGAAAGTATGGCAACTGAGAAAGACACTGAAAAATATGGATAAAAATATGGAAGGAATAAGACATTTCTGAACTTTATGAGGAAAATTTTTAGAATGGTATCATGAGGAATTATGTGAATACCATCTGGGAAAGGATGAAGGGTTTACTCATGAAACACATTTTCTTTTATTCAAAAAAGGTTCCTTTCTAATACAAACTGTAATCCTTATTACAATTTGCCCTCCATCTACTTCCAGTTTCTTATCACCTCCCCTCCCTTCTAATTCATGCTACCTAGAAGACCTGGAGCAGATCTGTGCTGGCCCTGTGCTTACTGTTTTAGTCCCTGTAATTTCATATGAGCCTTGCTAAATTAATCAAAGGACCTTGTTATCCTAGTTTTCTCCACCTTCTCTTGACCTTACATTCCTTCCCCCTCCTCTTTTGCTTGTTTCCTGTGCTCTGAGGGGAAACTATTTGATGGATATAGTCCTTTTATACATGTAAGTTCCAGGGACAGTGTAATGTCTGTTCCCATGTGCTGTAGGAAGAGCATTTCTGATGATGACCGAATAATTCACTATTTTCTGAACATAGCAGAATATCATTAAAATCCACTTTACTGACATTAAAAAAAAAGAATTGTGATTAGTTTTACCTTACTTGTCTATGGTATCATTGTTCTTGATCATACTAGCAGTATCAGGTAGGGGTTTTGTCTTGTGTAGTGAAACTGAAGTCAAATCAAACTTTGGCTGGCTATCTGCCCTAGCATATATTGTGGACAAGACAAAAGGTTTTTGATTTTTTTTTGGGGGGGGGGGTCCTTACATTTCTCATTGGGAAACATGCAGATTAACTTCCTCTCAACAATGATACTAGAATGTAGGAAATGAAGCCTCCAAATATGCACCAGTTCTACTTCTTAATGTTCCGTGATTGTGAGGTTGTTGTCCTCCGCAATGGGGCATTATCTTGTAACTTAATGAGTTGCTTGGTGGATTTCTGTGGGAGCCCCTTAAGCAAGAAATCCATGGAATGCAATGCAATCATGGTAGTGGAAGCCTGTATTAGCAACAAGAAGTGGCCAGCTGGGACTCAATGGTCCCATTCTTAAGACACATCATGAAGATCACCTTCATATATTTTATGAAGTTTCCTTGAACTAGGTTTCCAAATAACACCTCATATACATTTCCATTCCAGCTCTCTCTACTGGAATTCCCTTCCTCAACATTATCTGCCCTCCCCTTGTGCACCTGATCTTCTAATTCTTATTCCTTCACCCCCAGAACACCTGTAAAGTATTTATTCTATTTTCCTGTCACAGCTTGATCCTCATATCCTCCAAGTCCCTTCACCTAAATTCTCCAGGTCTATGGATTGTGGGTTGCTTATCATTTATAATGACCAATATCCATATAAAAATGAATGAAGACTATGTTTCACTTTCTTGGTCTGAGTTACCTTGTTCAGTATTTTTTTTCTAGTTGAATTCATTTGCCTGCAAATTTAATGATACCATTGTTTTTAACAGATAATACTACAATGTGTAAACATTTTCCTTATCATATCTCATTTGAAGGTCATCAGTTTGTTTATAATTTCTGGCAGTTATGAATAGAGCAGCAATGAATAAGGTTGAGCAAGTGTACTTACAGTGTGACAAAGTATTCTTTAGGTATCTCATCAAGAATGCTATAATTGTATCTTGAGGTAGATAGATTCAAAAAATTCTGAGGAATCACCATAATGGTTTTCAGAGTGGCTCTACAAATTTAAACGCCCGCCATCAATAGAGGAGTATTCCTCTTACTCCACATCCTCACCAACATGAACTATGAAATGTGTTATTGATTTTAGCCATTCTCCCAAGTGTAATATGGAACCTTAAAGTAGTTTTAATATTAATTTCCCTAATGGCTCAACATTTTTTTCAGTGTTTCTTAGACATTTGTAATTTCTCTATTGAAATATATATTTCAATATAAATACCTGTTTATTTCTGTACTCCATTTTTAATTGGATTGTTAGTTTTTGACATCTTGCTTCTTCAGTTGTTTATATATTTTGGATATTAGTCTTCTATTGAATGTAGAAGTGTTAAAAAATATCTTTTCCTATTCAGTACGTTACAATTTTATCTGAATTATGGTGTGCTATGACTTACAGAAGTTTTTTTAGTTTCTAGAGGTCTGATTTTGTTTGCTGATCTTAGTGTATTGGAGTTCTGTACAGGATATCTTCCTGAGACATTGAGTTCAAGACTATTCTCTACTTTCTATTCTGTCCAGTGTAGTGTGTCTATTTTTATGTTGAGGTCTTTCTTCCACTTGGACTTGAGTTTCTTAAGGAGGCATAAAAATGGATCTATGTGCATTCTTCTACATGCAGACATTCAGTTAGACCATTTGTTGAAAATGCTTTATTCTTTCATTGAATATTTCTGGATTTTTTTTATAAAAAATAGGGTATTCATGAATATAATGGTTTTATATCTGGGTCTACACTATGATTCCATTGATAATCATGTCAGATTTTATGCAAATACCTTATAGTTTTCATTACTATAACTCTGAAATAGAACGTGAAATCTAGGATGGTGATGCCTATAGATGTTTACTTGTTGTATGGATAATTTTAGCAAACCTGGGGTGATTTTTTTATTGCATATGAAGTTGAGAATTGACCTTTCATGGTCTATAAAGAATTTTGTAATTTTGATGGATTGAATCTAGAGACTGTTTTGATAAGATGACTATTTTTGTTATATTAATCTTATGGATGCATGAGAGATCTCTCTCTGTCTTCTGATATCTTTAATTTCTTTTTTAAGGACTTGAATTTCTTATCATATATTCTTTTGCTTGATTGACTGAAGTTCCCCAAAATATTTTATATTAAGTGAGGCTATTGCAAAGCATGTTGTTTTCCTAATTATTTTCTCAGTCCATTTGTCATTTCTACATTGGCTACTGATTTTTATGAATTAATTTTGTAGCCAGCTACATTGATGAAACTGTTCATCAGCTGTAAGTGATTAACTGCAAAATTTTTAGTTTCACCTATATATACTATCATATAGCCTGAAAATAATACTTTGACTTCTCCTTTTCAACTTTGTTTCCCCTTGATCTCCTTCAGTTTTCTTATTGCTCTAAGATTTTAAGCATTATATTAAATAGGTATGGACAGAATGGGCAACCTGATTTTTTGGGAATTGCTTTGAGTATCTCACCATTTGAATGAATGATGCCAATAAATTGCCTTTACTATATTTAATATGACTCTAATATTCCTAATTTCTCCAAAACTTTTTTCCTGAATGGGGGTTTGATTATGTAAAAGGTATTTTCTGCATTAATGAGATGAATATGTTTTTTTTAAGTTTGTTTAGATGGAAGATTACATTTATTGATTTTCATATATTGAACCTTCTCTGCATCTCTGGGATGATGCCTACTTGACCATGGTAGATCTTTTTATTTATGCTTAGATTAGGTTTGTGAGTATTTTATTAATATTTTTGCATCTATGTTTATAAGATAAATTGGTATGTAACTCACATTCTTTGTTGGACCTTTATGTAGTTTGTAAGTCAGTATAACGTTGGTATCATTAAATGAACTAGGAAATGCTCCTTTACTTTCTGTTTTGTGGGATAATTTGAGGAAAATCGGTGGTAAACCTTTGAAAGTTGGTTGAAATCGGGCCAGGGCTTTCTTCACAGGGAAACTTTTAATGATTGTTTTTATTTCACTAGCAGTTATAGGTCTTTTTAGATTGCTTATCTGATCTTGATTTAAATTTGGTAAGTCACGTCTGTCAAGAAAATTAACCATTTCTTTAAGATTTTTCAATTTTGTAAAGTACTGGTTTAAAAATTATGTCCTTGTGATTCTCTAGATTTCCATAGTATTTTGTTGGCTTGCCCCAATTTGTGTTTCTGATGGTGAATTTGGATAGTCTCTCTCTGTATTTCAGTTTCTCTTGATAAAGGTTTATCTATTTTGTAGATTTTCTCAAAGAACCAACTCTTTGTTTCATTCATTTTTTTATTGATCTCTTTGTTTCTATATTACTAATTCCAATGCTAATTTTCATTAGCTATATCCCTCTATTACTCTTGGGTGTGATTACTTCATTTTGTTCTAGAGTATTCACATGTGCTGTTCAATTGCTAATAAAAGATATTTTCAGTTTTATTATATAGGCCATTATTGCTACATACTTGCCTATTAGAACAACTTTTCATTGTGTCCTATTATTTTGGACACGTTGGGTAACTATTTTTATTGAATTCTACAAAGACTTTAGTTTCTTTCTTTACTGACCCATTTTCATTCCATGTAGACTTCTACCATTCCCACAAGTTTGTAAGAATTCTGTTGTTTCTATTGTTGTTAGTGTCCAGGTTTAATCCATAGTGGTCTACTAGGATGGGGAAAGTTATTTCAATCTTTTATGTGTGGAAACTTGACTTGTGTTTGAATATGTGGTCAATTTTGCTGGGGGTATTGTGGATATGATGAGGTGTGTATCTTGCTTTGTGGAAGACTGCATGTTTAATTTGGGGAAAGATCCATGAGTTGCTGAGAAGAGCGTATATTTTTTTTCCTGTCTAGGTAAAACATTCTGTAGATGTCCATTAGAATTTTTTTTTATTTGTAACCTACATTAGTTTCATTATTTTTCTGTTTAGTTTTTGTCTAGGTGAACTGTTAGTCAGTGAAAATGGGATATTGAGGTCTCGCAGGGTTGATATGTGGGGTTCAATGTGTGATTTAAGCATAAGCAATGTTTCCTATAAAAGTTCAGGTTCACTTGTATTTGGGTCATAGATCTTCAGAATTGAGATGTCATCTTGGTAGTTTTTTCCTTTGATGAGTATAAAGTGTCCTTCCCTGTCTCTTTTGATTAATTTTGGTAGAAAGTTAATTTTATTCGATATAAGGATGACTACTTCAGCTTGAGTCTTGGGTTCCTTTGCTTGAAAATGACTTTTCCAGACTTTTATTTTGAGGTCTATCTTTATTGCTCAGGTGAGTTTCTTGTATGCATCAGAAGATGGATCCTGTTTTCTCACCTACTCTTGATACTGAGAAGATATCAATGTCCAGTGATTATTAATTCCTAATATTTTGATATTGTCCTGTGTTTTATTGGATGTAGTAATCCTCTATGGGTTGGAGCATCCCTTCTAGTATTTCCTGTAGGGCCAGATTTGTGGATAGATATTTTTTTATATTTGGATTTGAGTTGAAATGTCTTGTTTTCTCCATCTATGTTGATTGCCAGTTCTACTAAGTATCATAGTCTAGGTTGGCATCTCCGGTTTTTGTGAGGTTGCAAGATATATGTCTAGGCATTTCTAGCATTTAGAGTGTCTATAAGATGTTGGGTATAATTCTGATAGGTCTGCCTTTCGCTGTTATCTACCATTTTTCCTTTGCAGTTTGTGTTATTCTTTCCTTTTTCTGTGGATATTGTGTTTTGATTATTATATGGTGGGAGGACTTTCTTTTATTGGCCTGTCTAATTGATGTTTTATAAGCCTCTTGTAATTTTATAAGTACCTCTTTATGCTGGGAAAGTTTTCCTCTATGATTTTGTTGAAAATATTTTCTGGCCTTTGGACCTGGGACTCTTCACCATCTTTTATTCCTATTATTCTTAGATTAGGTATTTTTTATGGTTTCAAGGTTTCCTGGATGTTTTGGGTCAGGAATTTATAGAATAAACATTTTCTTTCACAGATGTATCAATTTCTTCTATTGTATCTTCTATGTTTGAGATTCTTTCTTCCATTTCCTGTACTCTGTTGGTGATGTCTGCATCTGCTGTTCCTGTTCTCTTCTGTAGATTTCTTCTAGGATTGCCTCCGTTTGTTATGTTTCTTTATTGCTTCTATTTCTGTTTTCAAATCTTGAAAAGTTTTATTTCCCTCATCTGTTTAATTGTATTTTCCTTTATTTCTTTAAGAGATTTATTCATTTCTTCTTTAAATGTCTCTATCATCTTTATAAGATTTTATTCAAAGCCATTTTCTTGTGTTTCAGTTGTGTTAAGATATCCAGAACTAAGTAACTAGAGGATAGTTGTGCTCTGGTGGAGTCACACTGCTGTAGCTTTAGCTGTTATATCCTTTCCAGGGACTTAGGCATCTAGATGACTTTAATCCCTGGATGCTCCTATTGTAGTATATATTGGGAAGGGACAAAACCTCTATGATCTTGGTATCACAGGTCTCTGGTGATATCAGGTGAAGATCTGGCAGGAAAATTTCTTTTCAATTGCTTATATTCTGTTTGTTAAGCTTGCCTCTATAGTTTATAAACTCCTAAAATATTCCGTTCCAGAATTTTATCATTTTGAGTTTTTGTTCTTGATTCTGTTTCCATTTTCAGATCCTAAACAGTTTTAATCATTTTCTTCCATGTTTCTTTGTGTTTTCCTGAATTTCTGTTGGGATTTACTCATTTCATGGCACTATGTTTTTTGTGTTTGGAGCTGTTACTAAGAGCCACTCTTGGTTCCAGGTAAAATGTGCTACTTAGTATTTGTAGTTGTCACTTACAAATAGTGATAGTTAGGTGTCTAAAATGTTTGACAGAATACTTGAAAGCAGAGTGTTCAATAAAGTTATGGTTATTTTTATTCCTTATAATCAGAGTAGACCTTGAAGAGAGGTCACTACTAAGGGTCTACTATAGTTCTGGGCATGAGCCTGGAGTTTGCATCTAGATTAACAGTAGGAGAGAAAAAGTCTAGAGACAGTATACTTGTTTCCCTGGTAGTAATGATCTGTAGGCTAGAGGTGAATGTCTGCTGCAGGTGGGTGCTAGGATATACCAAGTGGAGAGAAGGAGGATTGGAGGGGAATGTCTGTATGATCCACTGAGGATGTGAGCAGAAGGGTAAGAAAGAATGCAGTAGCTGTTCTGTTGCAGAGACAGGGATGGAACTGAGATATTGGGTTTGGGGGAGGGGAGGGATTGGTCAACGTCTTCTGTTTCTCTATTTCCCTGTCCTCCTGCTTAGCTGATGGGCTCACAGGGAATGCCTGATGATATTGGAAGCTAGGTGTTGTTTCCCTGCCCTACTCAGCTGGCATGTTCCCAGTGGATGCCTACAAATGTTGGAAGCTGGGATACTGAAATCAGTTTGAATGAGAATGATTGGAGATATTTTTTATCCATTGAATGAAATGGGGCCAGAGAGAAAAGAGATACTTTAAAACTGTTCTCCTGCAGGGGTGAAAAATGAATGCAAAAACTGGAATGTGGGGCTTTGACAGGAGAAGCAGACAGAGGGGTAAAGATCTGCTATCAAACTATATGCTTCCATGGTCGGAGTGGCAATTGGTTTAGTTTAGCAATGGATGTCTGCTGGAGTTGGGAAATGGGATAAAATATTCTAGAATACACTATATGCTTGCAGCATAATATATGGGGTTACAGGTATAGCTTATATGGAACACCATAGGAACAACGTTTGGACGTGTACAAAAATACAGGTTCTATCCACATGGCTATAAAAACAAAATGAGTAATCAAATCAAGTTAAAAAGTTCAAGACATCTAGAAATATTGCTGAAAGGAATATTTCTTTAAGATCTTCAAGTGCTGAGAGATGGTTCAGTGGTTAAGAGAACTTGTTGCTCTTGCAGAGGATTGGGATTTGGTTCTCAGACACACATAGTGGCTTACAGCCATCCATAACTCCATTTTAGGTGATCCATTACCCAATTCTGACTTCTGTGTATACTAGGCATGCATGGAAAAGACATAGAAACATACAGACAACACACACACACACACACACACACACACACACTCACACACATATCACCACCACCAACACCACCACCACCAGCAGCAACAACAACAATTAAATAAAATTGTGTTAAATAAAAGCTTAAGAAGAACATCCTCAGCTTGTTGTCTCTTGGCATAGTGTCAGAAGGTGTTATGTAGTCTACAAAGGAGGAAAATCTAGTAATGATCTTACTTCACTAAGAATAATGCATGCTATAGTATTAAAATGTTAGAAAAGGCATGCACCAGGGGAAATGGTAGCAAAACTAGTTGAGGGGTCTAAGATTGTTTTCTTGTTGGATATGAGATCTGATCCATGGAAGTGAATATATACCTGATACTATACCTGATCAAAACCTCTGGTTCAGGACAAGATGGGATCAATGCAGACCTTCAAAGAAGACCTAATGCCAATACACTTCAAACTATTCTACAAAATAAAAACTGTTGGTACACTATCCAATTCATTTAATGATGGCATAGTTACTCTGATACCTAAACCACACAAAGATCCAACAAATAAAGGGAACATTAGACCAATTTCCCTTATGAATATCAATGCAAAAATACTCAGTAAAATTCTTGCCAATAGAATCCAAGATCTCATCAAAAGTATCACCCACCATGACCAAATCAGCTTCATCCCAGGGATGCAGAGATGGCTCAATATACATAAATCCATCAGTGTACTCCACAATATAAACAAACTCAAAGAAAAAAATCACATGAACATTTCATTAGATGCTGAGAAAGCATTTGACAAAATCCAACACCTCTTCATGATGAAAGTCTTGGAAAGATCAGGAATTCAAGGTTCATACCTAAACATAGTAAAAGAAATATACAGCAAACCAGTACCCAACATCAAACTAAATGGAGAAAAATTTGAAGCAATCAAATTGAAATCAGGAACTAGACAAGACTGCTCTCTCTCTCTCTCCCTATCTATTTAATATAGTACTCGAAGTCCTAGCCAGAGCAATAAGACAACAAAAGGAGGTTAAAAGGATAAAAATTAGAAAGGAAGAAGTCAAAGTATCACTATTTGCAGATATGATAGTATACTTATGTGACCCCAAAAATTGCACCAGAGAACTCCTAAACCTAACAAAAACCTTAAGCAAATTTGCTGAATATAAAATTAACTCAAACAAATCAGTAGCCTTCCTATACTCGACTGATAAAAAGGCTGAGAAATAAATTAGGGAAATGATGCCCTTCATGATATTCAAAAATAATATAAAATACCTTGGTGTGACTCTTACCAAGCAAGTGAAAGATCTGTATGACAAGAACTTCATGTGAGTGAAGAAAGAAATTGAAGAAATATCAGAAGATGAAAAGATCGCCCATGCTCATGGATTGGGAAAGTTAATATAGAAAAATTGGCCATTTTGCCTCAAGCAATCTACAGATTCAATGCAATTCCCATCAAAATTCGAACTCAATTCTTCATAGAGTTAGAAAGCAATTTCCAAATTTATGTGGAATAACAAAAAAAAAAAAAAAAAAAAACCCAAAAACCAAAATACAAAACAGGATAGTGAAATCTATTCTCAACAATAGAAGAACTTTTGGCTGAATCACAATCCCTAACCTCAAGCTATATTACAGAGCAATAGTATAAAAAACAACAACAACAACAAAAAAACCTGAATGGTATTGGTACAGTGACAGACAGTTAGATCCATGGAAAAGAATTGAAGACCCAGAAGTGAACCCTCACAACTATGGTCACTTGATCTTTGACAAAGGAGCTAAAACCTTCCAGTGGAAAAAATAAAGCATTTTCAACAAATGGTACTGGTCAACTGTCAGTAAACATGTAGAAGGATGCAAATTGATCCATTCTTATCTCCCTGCACAAAGCTCAAGTCCAAATGGATCGAGGACCTCCACATAAAACCAGAAACACTGAATCAAATATAAGAGAAAGTGGAGAAGAACCTGGAGCACATGGGCACAGGGGAAAATTTCCTGAACAGAACACCATTAGCTTTTGCTCTAAGAGGAAGAATTGACAAATGGGAGCTCATAAAACTGCAAACTTTCTGTAAGGTAAAGGACACTGTCAATAGGACAAAATCGCAACCAAAGATTGGGGAAAGATCGTTACCAATTCTCCAATAGAGAGTTCATATTCATCATATACAAAGAACTCAAGAAGTTAGACTCCAGAGAGCCAATTAACCCTATTAAAAATGGCATACAGAGCTAAACAAAGAATTCTCAACTGAGGAATACTGGATGGCTGAGAAACAACTAAATAAAATATTTAACATCATTAATTATCAAGGAAATGAAAATCAAAACAACCCTGAGATTCTACCTCCCACCAGTCAGAATGGCCAAGATCAAAAACTCAGGGAACAACAAATGCTGGAGAGGATATGGAAAAACAGGAAAACTCTTCTATGCACCTAGTAAAACCACTCTGGAATTCAGTTTGCCAGTTCCTCAGAAAATTGGAAATAGCACTACCTGAAGACCCATCTATACCATTCCTTGGCATTTACCCAGAAGATGTTCCAACATGTAATAAGGACACATGCTCCACTATGTTATTAGCAGCCTTACTTATAATATCCAGAAGCTGGAAAGAACCCAGATGTCCCTCAACAGAGGAATGGAAACAGAAAATGTGGTACATATACACAATGGAGTACTACCCCGCTATTAAAAGCAATGAATTCATGATTTTTTTCTTTTTTTTTAAATTTTTTTATTGATATATTTTTTTATTTACATTTCAAATGATTTCCCCTTTTCTGGGTCCCCACTCCCCGCAAATCCCATAAGCCCTCTTTCCCTTCCCCTGTTCCCCCATCTACCCCTTCCCACTTCCCTGTTCTGTAATTCCCCTATACTTCCAGAAGCAGGGGCCACTCCTCCATTCTTTTTGGACATCATTTAATTTGTGGATTATGTCTTGGGTATTCAAAGTTTCTAGGCTAATATCCACTTATCAGTGAGTGAATACCATGATTGATCTTTTGAGACTGGGTTACCTCACTTAATATGATGTTTTCCAGCTCCATCCATTTGTCTAAGAATTTCATGAATTCATTGTTTCTAATGGCTGAATAGTACTCTATTGTGTAAATATACCACATTTTTTTGTATCCATTCCTCCGTTGAAGGACACCTAGGTTCTTTCCAGCTTCTGGCTACTACAAATAGGGTTGCTATGAACATAGTGAAGCATGTGTCCTTATTGCATGCTGGGGAATCCTCTGGGTATATGCCCAGGAGTGGTATAACAGAATCTTCAGGAAGTGTCATGGCCAGTTTTCTGAGGAACCGCCAGACTGATTTCCAAAGTGGTTGCACAATCTTGCAGTCCCAACAGCAATGGAGGAGTGTTCCTCTTTCTCCATATCCTCACCAACAACTGCTGTCTCCTGAGTTTTTGACCTTAACCATTCTGACTGGTGTGAGGTAAAATCTCAGGGTTGTTTTGATTTGCATTTCCCTAATGATTAATGATGTTGAACATTTCTTAAGGTGTTTCTCACCTCTCTGAAGTTCTTCATGTGAAAATTCTTTGTTTAGCTCCGTACCCCACTTTTTAATGGGGTTATTTGGTTCTCTGGGTTCTACTTTCTTGAGTTCTCTGTATACATTAGATATTAGCACTCTCTCAGATTTAGGGTTGGTGAAGATCCTTTCCCAATCTGTTGGTTGACGTTTTGTCCTTTTGGTGGTGTCCTTTGCCTTACAAAAACTTTGTAGTTTTATGAGGTCTCATTTGTCAATTCTTGATCTTAGAGCATAAGCTATTGGTGTTCTATTCAGGAACTTTTCCCCTGTGACCATGTCCTCCAGGGTCTTCCCCAGTTCCTTTTTGATTAGTTTCAGTGTGTCAGGTTTTATGTGGAGGTCCTTGAACCATTTGGAGTTGAGCTAAGTACAAGGAGATAAGAATGGATCGATTCGCATTCTTCTGCATGCTGACCTCCAATTGAACCAGCACCATTTGTTGAAAAGACTATCTCTTTTTCACTGGATGCTTTCAGCTCCTTTGTCGAAGATCAAATGACCATAGATGTCTAGGTTCATTTCTGTGTCTTCAATCCTATTCCATTGATCTGCTTGCCTGATATTGTACCAATACCATGCAGTTTTTATCACTATTGGTGATAGTGAATCCTCCTGAAGTTCTTTTACTTTTGAGAATAGTTTCAGCTATCCTGGGTTTTTTGTTATTCCAGATGAATTTGAGAATTGCTCTTTGTAGCTCTATGAAGAACTGGGTTGGGATTTTTATGGGGATAGCATTGAATCTGTAGATTGCCTTTGGCAAGATGACCATTTTAACCATATTAATCCTGCCAATCCACGAGCATGGAAGATTTTTCCATTTTCTGAGATCTTCTTCGATTTCCATCTTCAGAGATCTGAAGTTCTTGTCATATAGGTCTTTCACTTGTTTGGTTAGAGTCACCCCAAGATACTTTATGCTATTTGTAGCCATTGTGAAGGGAGTCATTTCCCTGATTTCTTTCTCAGTCTGATTATCCTTTGAATATATAAAGGCTACTGATTTGCTGGCGTTGATTTTGTAGCCAGCCCCTTTGCTGAAGTTGTTTATCAGCTGTAGGAGTTCTCTAGTAGAGTTTTTAGGGTCATTTAAGTATACTATCATATCATCTGCAAATAGTGATAGTTTGACTTCTTCCTTTCCAATCTGTATCCCTTTGACTTCCTTATGTTGTCTAATTGCTATAGATAGGACTTTAAGAACTATATTGAAAAGATATGGAGAGAGGGGGCAACCTTGTCTAGTCCCTGATTTTAGTGAGATTGCTTCATGTTTCTCTCCATTTAGTTGGATGTTGGCTACCGGTTTGCTGTATATTGCTTTTACTATGTTTAGATGTGGGCCTTGAATTCCTGTCCTTTCCAAGACTTTTAGCATGAAAGGATGCTGAATTTTGTCAAATGCTTTTTCAGCATCTAATAAAATGATCATGTGTTTTTTTTTCTTTGAGTTTGTTTATGTAGTGGATAGCATTTATGGATTTCCTTATATTGAACCATCCCTGCATCCCTGGTATGAAGCCTACTTGATCATGGTGGATGATTTTTTGATGTGTTCTTGGATTCATTCGGAAAGAATTTAATTTAGTATTTTTGCATCAATATTCATAAGGGAAATTGGCCTGAAATTCTCTTCCTGTGTTGGATCTTTGTGTGGTTTTGGTATCAGTGTAATAGTGGCTTCGAAGAAGGAGTTGGGTAGTGTTCCTTCTGTTTCTATTTGGTGGAAAAGTTTGAAGAGTATTGGTGTTAAGTCTTCTTTGAAGGTCTGAGAGAATTCTGTACTGAAACCATCTGTTCCTGTGCTTTTTTTGGTCGGAAGCCTATCTATGACCCCTTCTATTTCTTTAGGGGTTATGGGTCTGTTTAGAATGTCTATTTGTTCCTGGTTTAATTTTGGTAATTGTTATCTGTCTAAGAAAATGTCCATTTCCTCCAGATTCTCCAGTTGTGTTGAGTACAGGTTTTTGTAGTAGGATCTGATGATTTTTAGTATTTCCTCAGTTTCTGTTGTAATATCTCCGTTTTCATTTCTAATTTTCTTAATTGGATACTTTCTCTGTGCCCTTTGGTTAGTCTGGCTAAGGGTTTATCTATCTTGTTGATTTTCTCAAAGAACCAGCTTTTGGTTTTGTTAATTCTTTGTATGGTTCTCTTGGTTTCTACTTGATTGATTTCAGCCCTGAGTTTGATGATTTCCTGTCTTCTTCTCCTCCTGGTTGAATTAGCTTCTTCTTGTTCCAGGGCTTTCAGTTGTTCCGTTAATCTTCTAGTGTATGCTCTCTCGAATTTCTTTTTGGAGGCATTCAAAGCTATGAGTTTTCCTCTTAGCACTGCTTTCATTGTGTCCCAGAGATTTGTGTATGTTATGCTTTCATTTCCATTAAATTCTAAGAAATCTTTGATTTCTTTCTTTATTTCTTCCTTGACCAAGGTATCATTGAGTAGAATATTGTTCAGTTTCCATGTGTATGTGGGCTTTCTGTTGTTTTTACTGTTATTAAAGACCACTTTTACTCCATAGTGATCAGACAGGAGGCATGGGATTATTTCAATCTTCTTATATTTGTTGAGGTCTGTCTTGTGACCAACTATATGATCTATTTTGGAGAAGGTACCATGAGGTGCTGAGAAAAAGGTATATTCTTTTGCTTTGGGATGAAAAGTTCTATATATATCTATTAACTCCAATTGGTTCAAATCTTCAATTAGTTTCACTGTCTCCCTGTTTAGTTTCTGTTTCCCTGATCGGTCCATTGGTGAGAGTTGAGTGTTGAAGTCACCCACTATTATTGTGTTAGGTGCAATGTGTACTTTGAGCTTTAGTAAAGTTTCTTTTATGAATGAGGGCGCCCTTGTATTTGGGACATAGATGTTCAGGATTGAGAGTTCTTCTTGTTGGATTTTTTCCTTTGACCAACAAGAAATGTCCTTCTGTGTCTCTTTTGATGACATTAGGCTGAAAGTCAATTTTATCTGAAATTAGAATGACAACTCCAGCTTGTTTCTTGGAACCCCACAAGCAGTGGAGGAGTGTTCCTCTTTCTCCAAATCATTGCCAACACCTGTTGTCTCCTAAATTTTTAATCTTAGACATTCTGACTGGTTTAAGGTGAAATCTCAGGGTTGTTTTGATTTGCAGTTCCCTAATGACTAATGAAGTTGAGCATTTTTTTAAGTTGCTTCTCTGCCATCCGATGTTCCTCAGGTTAAAATTCTTTGTTTAACTCTGTACTCCATTTTTTTAATAGGGTTATTTGGTTTTCTGGAGTCTAACTTCTTGAGTTCTTTATATATATTGGATATTAGCCATCTATCTGATGTAGGGTTGGTGAAAATCTTTTCCCAATTTGTTGGTTGCCGATTTGTCCTTTTGATGGTGCCCTTTGCCTTACAGAAACTTTGTAGTTTTATGAGGTCCCATTTGTCAATTCTTGATCTTAGAGCATAAGCTAATTGTATTCTGTTCAGGAACTTTCCCCCTGTCCCGATGTCCTCAAGGGTCTTCCCCAGTTTCTTTTCTATTAGCTTCAGAGTGTCTGGCTTTATGTGGAGGTCCTTGATCCATTTGGATTTGAGCTTAGTACAAGGAGACAAGGATGGATCAATTCGAATTCTTCTGCATGCTGACCTCCAGTTGAACCAGCACCATTTGTTGAAAAGGCTACCTTTTTTTACATTGGATATTTTCAGTCTCTTTGTCGAGGGTCAAGTGGCCCTAGGTGTGTGGGTTCATTTCTGGATCTTTTTTTTTTATTCGATATATTTTTTATTTACATTTCAAATGATTTCCCCTTTTCTAGCCCCCCACTCCCCGAAAGTCCCATAAGCCCCCTTTTCTCCCCCTGTCCTCCCACCCACCCCTTCCCACTTCCCCGTTCTGGTTTTGCCCTATACTTCTTCACTGAGTCTTTCTAGAACAAGGGGCCACTCCTCCTTTCTTCTTGTACCTCATTTGATGTATGGATTATGTTTGGGGTATTCCAGTTTTGGATATTAACCTGGATCTTCAATCCTGTTCCATTGATCCGCTTGCCTGTCACTGTACCAGTACCATGCAGTTCTTAAGACTATTGCTCTGTAGTATTGCTTGAGGTCAGGGATACTGATTCCCCCGAAATTTCTTTTGTTGTTGAGAATAGTTTTAGCTATCCTGGGTTTTTGTTATTCCAGATGAATTTGAGAATTGCTCTTTCTAACTCTGTGAAGAATTGAGTTGGGATTTTGATGGCAATTGCTTTGAATCTGTATATTGCTTTTGGCAAAATGGCCATTTTAACTATATTAATCCTGCCAATCCATGAGCATGGGAGGGTTTTCCATTTTTTTGAGGTCTTCTTCCATTTCCTTCTTCAGAGTCTTGAAGTTCTTGTCATACAGATCTTTCTCATGTTTGGTAAGAGTCACCCCAAGGTACTTTACACTGTTGATAGCTATTGTGAAGGGGGTCATTTCCCTAATTTCTTTCTCGGTCTGCTTATCCTTTGAGTATAGGAAGGCTACTGATTTGCTTGAGTTGATTTTATAACCTGCCACTTTGCTGAAGTTGTTTATCAGCTTTAGGAGTTCTCTAGTGGAGTTTTTGGGTCACTTAGTTAGACTATTAAATCATCTGCAAATAATGATAGTTTGATTTCTTCCTTTCCAATTTGTATCCAATTGACCTTCTTATTTTTTCTAATTGCCCAAGCTAGTACCTCAAGTACAATATTGAAAAGATTAGGAGAAAGGGGTCAGCCCTGTCTAGTCCCTGATTTTTGTGGGGTTGCTTCAAGTTTCTCTCGATTTAGTTTGATGCTGGCTACAGGTTTGCTGTATATTGCTTTTACTATGTTTAGGTATGGGCCTTGAATTCCTGTTCTTTCCAAGACTTTAAGCATGAAAGGATGCTGAATTTTGCCAAATGATTTTTCAGCATCCAATGACCATGTGTTTTTTTTTTCTTTGAGTTTGTTTATGTAGTGGATTGCATTGATTGATTTCCGTATATTGAACCAACACTACATCCCTGGGATAAAGCCTACTTGATCATGGTGGATGACTGCTTTTTATGTGTTCTTGGATTCAGTTGGCAAGAATTTTATTGAGTATTTTTGCATCGATGTTCATAAGGGAAATTGGTCTGAAATTCTCTTTCTTTGTTGGATCTTTCTGTGGTTTTGGTATCAGCTTAATAGTGGCTTCGTAGAAGAAATTGGGTAGTGTTCCTTCTGTTTCTATTTTGTGGAATAGTTTGAAGAGTATTGGTGTTAGGTCTTCTTTGAAGGTCTGATAGAATTCTGCACTGAAACCATCTGGCCCTGTGCTTTTTTTGGTTGGAAGACTTTCTATGACCCCTTCTATTTCTTTAGGGGTTGTGGGACTGTTTAGATGATCTATTTGGTCCTGATTTCATTTTGGTATTTGGTATCTGTCTAGGAAATTGTCCATTTCCTCCAGATTCTCCAGTTGTGTTGAGTATAGGCTTTTGTAGTAGGATCTGATGATTTTTTGGATTTCCTCAGTTTCTGTTGTTATATCCCTCTTTTCATTTCTAATTTTGTTAATTCAGATGCTTTCTCTGTGCCCTTTGGTCAGTCTGGCTAAGGGTTTATCTATCGTGTTGATTTTCTCAAAGAACCAGCTCCTGGATTCGTTGATTCTTTGTATGGTTCTCTTTGTTTCCACTTGATTGATTTCAGCCCTGTGTTTGATGATTTCCTGTCTTCTACTCCTCCTGGGTGAATTGGCTTCTTTTTGTTCCAGGGCTTTCAGGTGTTTTGTTAAGCTGCTTGTATATGCTCTCTCTATTTTCTTTTTGGAGGTACTCAGGGCTATGAATTTTCCTCTTAGTGTTGCTTTCATTGTGTCTCAAAGATTTGGGTATGTTGTCCCTTCATTTTCATTAAATTCTAAAAGTCTCTGATTTCTTTGTTTCTTCTTTGGCCAAGGTGTCATTGAGTAGAGTATTGTTCAGCCTCCATGTATATGTTGGCTTTCTGTAGTTTTTGTTGCAATTGAAAACCACTCTTACTCCATAGTGATCTGACATTAGGCATGGGATTAGTCGATCTTATACTTGTTGAGTTGGAGAAGGTACCATGAGGTGCTGAGAAAAAGTATATTCTATAGCTTTAGGGTGAAATGTTCTATAAATATCATTCAAATCCAATTGGTCCAAAGCTTTAATTAGTTTTACTGTGTCCCTGTTTAGTTTCTGTTTTCCTGATCGGTCCATTGAAGAGAGTGGAGTGTTGAAGTCCCCCACAATTTTTGTGTTAGGTGCAATGTGTGCTTTGAGCTTTAGTAAAGTTTCTTTTTTGAATGACGGTGTCATTGCATTTGGTGCATAGATGTTCAGAATTGAAAGTTCTTCTTGGTGGATTTTTCCTTTGACCAGCAAGAAGTGTCCTTCTGTGTCTCTTTTGATGAATTTAGGTTGAAAGTCAATTTTATCTGATATTAGAATGTCTGCTCCTGCTCGTTTCCTGAGACCATTGGCTTGTAAAATTTTCTTCCAGCCTTTTACTCTAAGGTAGTTTTTTTCTTTGACACTGAGGTGTGTCTCCTGTATGCAGCAAAATGTATGGTCCTGTTTCCTTATCCAGTCTGTTATTCTATGTCTTTTTATTGGTGAATTGAGTCCATTGATGTTAAGAGATATTAAGGAATAGTGATTATTACTTCCTGTCATTTTTGATGTTATTTTTATATTGAGTTATCTTCTTTTGGGTTTGATGAAGGAAGGTAACTATCTTGCTTTTTCCAGGGTGTAGTTTCCCTCCTGGTATTGGAGTTTTCCTCTTATTATTCTTTGCAGATCTGGGTTTGTGGAAAGATATTGTGTAAATTTGGTTTTGTCATGGAATATCTTGGTTTCTCCATCTATGGTGAATGAGAGATTTGCTGGGTATAGTAGTCTTGGCTGACATTTGTGTTCTCTTAGAGTCTGCATGAGATCCGCCCAGGATCTTCTAGCTTTCATGGTCTCTGGTGAGACGTCTGGTGTGATTCTGATAGGTCTTCCTTTATATGTTACTTGGCCTTTTTCTCTTACTGCCTTTAATATTCTTTCTTTGTTTAGTGTATTTGGGGTTTTGATTATTATGTGACGGGAGGTATTTCTGCTCAGGTTCAGTCTGTTTGGAGTTCTGTAGGCTTCTTGTATATTCATAGGCATCTTTCTCTTTAAGTTGGGAAAATTTTCTTACATATTTTTGTTGAAGATATTTGCTGGCCCTTTCAGTTGTAAATCTTCACTCTCATCTATACCTATAATCCTTAGGTTTGGTCTTCTCATTGTGTCCTGGATTTCCTGGATTCTGGGATACAAGCTTTTTGCATTTTGCAAATTTTTTTGACTGTTGAGTTAATGGTTTCTATGGTATCTTCGGCATCTGTGATTCTTTCTTCAGTCTCTTGTTTTCTGTTGTTGATATTTTTATCTATAGCCCCTGATTTCTTCTCAAGGTTTTCTATCTCCAAACTTGTCTCCCTTTGTGATTTCTTAGTTGTTTCTACTTCTGTTTATATATCCAGGATTGTTTTGCTCAGTTCCATTATCTGTTTGTTTGTGTTTTCCTTTAATTCTTTAAGAGATTTTTGTGTTTCCTCTTTTATGAGTTCTGCCTGTTGACTCAAGTTCTCCTGCATTTCTTTAAGCTTGTATATGTATGTGTGTGTGTGTGTGTGTGTGTGTGTGTGTGTGTGTGTGTTTCTTCTTTATTGGCTTCTATCTCTTCAGCCTTATTCTCCTGAATTTCTTTAAGTGATTTTTTGTGTTTCCATTATACGGGTTTCTAGCTTATTCATGTTCCCCTGTATTTCTTTAAGAGATTCATTTATGTCCTTTTTGTGTTCTTCTAGCAGCATCATGGCCAGTGATTTTTAAATCCAAATCTTGTTTCTCTGCTGTGTTGACATAACCAGGACTTGCTGATGTTGGAGAGTTTGGTTCAGACGCTGCTATGTTGCCTAGATTTCTGTTAGTAGCGTTCCTGTGTTTTCCCTTTGCCATCTTGTTCTCTGGAGTTAGTTGGTCTTGTCTCTGGCTGGTGTTTGAGCCTCCTGAGAGGCTCTTGGGCTATTTCTGCAACACTTGATGGATGGGTTTCCCCTGTTGCAGATTGCTGATGTGCTGTCCTCCTCTTGGGTGCCCTTGTAGCCCTAGTGTGCTTTGCCCCAGATTGTGTCTGTGAACCAGATCATGGCCGTTTGCTCCTTCAGGGAGTGCTGAAGGTGTAGCTGTGGGACATTTTCTGCATGCTGATCACTCTGCTGGGAAGCCGAACTCCCAACCAGGTTGGTACCCACAAGGCTAGCCTAGCTGCTGAGGCCCTGAGTCTAGGCAAAAGCCTGGCAGGCCAAGGTCGGAGCAAAGTTTCCCTCGGGCTATGAGTGTTAATTGGGTCTGTCAGGTGGCCAGGATGGTGGGCATGTGCACACTCCCTGAAAGTGCCTAGAGAATCTGCTGGGCTAACAACCTCCTGGCCGGGTTGGCACACAGATGGCCCACCGAGCAGCCCAGGGCCTGGGGGCAGTCCAGGGCCTGTTGGGGCCTAGACCCCCCCGCTATGTTAGCCTCGGGCTATGCCTGTTAGCCAGCTTTGCCTGCTAGAACTCTCTGGCTTCCCGTAGGGAAAATGGTGGAGTACGTGCTGGGCAAACAACCTCCTGGGCGGGTTGGCACCCCGATGACCCCCCAAACAGCCCAGGGCCTGGGGGCAGGCCAATGCCTGTCGGGCTTAGACCCCTGAGATGTTGGCCTCATGTTATATTTGTGTACCTCAGTCTGTCTGATTTCTCTGGTGTCCGAGAACCAAGATGGAGGCAAGTCTCTTCATAACTGACTGGTGGGAGACAGAGTTCTGAAGTGGCTTCTGTGTGGTGAAAGGCTCAGTAAATCTGCCGCTGATTGCAGCCCGGCTGGCCAGCAGTGTCCAGTGGTCGTGGGCGCAGGGCCTGCCTGGACGCTGTCACCTTGGTTCCACTGGTGATCGTCCTTCCTCTGGACCAGCCTCTGCTGTTGTGCCCGTCTCAATTCATGAAATTATTAGGCAAATGGATGGTGCTAGAAAATATCCTGAGTAAGGTAACTCAATCACAAAAGAACATACATGGTACATACTCTCTGATAACTGGATATTAGTCGAAAAACTCGGAATACACAAGATTCAACTCAGAGACTACTTCAAGAAGAAGAAAGAGCAAAGTGTTGATACTTTGATCCTTATTGGAAATCATGGTTTAGAACCAAGGAATAGAATGAGAATAGGGCCCCCAATGGATCAGGTAGAGAAAGGACCCAAGGAGCTGAAG
Source organism: Apodemus sylvaticus (assembly GCF_947179515.1). NCBI lineage: Eukaryota > Metazoa > Chordata > Mammalia > Rodentia > Muridae > Apodemus > Apodemus sylvaticus. The sequence goes on from NC_067495.1 coordinate 41,949,545, forward strand.
AGGCTAGCAGGCCTGTAGGAGGAACAATAATATGTACCTATCCATACCTCTAGAGTTCCCAAGGACTAAACCACCAACGAAAGAGTACACATGGAGGGACCCATGGCTCCAGCTACATATGCAGCAGAAGATGACCATTTCAGACATTAATGAGAGGAGAGACCATTGGTCCTGTGAATGTTTGATTCTCCAGAATAGAGGAATGCAAATCAGGAAATTTGGGGAGGGTGTTAGCAGTAGGGGGGAATGGGATAGGGGTTTTCAGAGGGATAATGAGGAAAGGGAATACCATTTGAAATGTAATAAAGCAAATATCTAATTTAAAAAAACAAACAAAAGAAAAAGGAAGTAGAAATGTGATAAAAGTTTTACATGGAAAATATTTTGGGAAAATTCAACAAATATATAGAAAATTGTGAAAATAGATGGCTTTCAAGAAAACTAATGTGGAAAAATTGGTGGACTTCAAAAATAATTCTAAATTTAATAAAAATTTATTTAATTCCCCATCTGTTACATAAAATGTTGGGGCAGGTGATCTTAAAGAAACCTCTCAACTTCAGATTCAATGCTATTATCTTAAAGACTCTAAGACATAATTTATAAAAATAGCACCTAATGTAAATTCAGTATTAAAGCAATGCATATATAATCTAACAACTCTGTATAAAAGAAAAACCTAGATAAATTACATTTCTTCACTGTAGTATTATAGTTAGGTAGTAGATGATTTAAGTTCTAAATAACCATTTCGAATTCACATCATGTAAATTAATGAATATTATCTTGTTTTTATTCATTTATTTTTTAAAAATGATACAAGTTTAAATGAATACACATAAAAATATTCCTCATGTAATTTGTTAGTAAACCAACTGATAAGAAAATAAAAGCTTTAGTAAATATAAAATACTGGTGTGTGTATATATTGAATGAGTTAAAGAAATATAAATATCTTTAGGCCCATTTATGAACTGTGAATTACACAGTACAGCTCTGGTGTATAGAGAAATAACAGCTACATGAAATTATACAAAGAAAATTCTCAGAGACTAGCATTTGATTCTGATTTCCCTGCCACATGTATTTCTTTGCTTAATGCTTGTGAAATTCAATAAAGCTCACAATCTAAAAATACTTAATCATTAGTTTATTTTTATAGTCAGTACATTGGTTTTGGATTTATTACCATGATTTTATGATATCTGAATAAATCCATGTATTCTGAAATAAATAATAATGGAATCTTTATAGATTCCCAAACTAGGAGTTTTTCTAAATTGTGTGTGCATGTGAGTGTGCGTTTATGTGTGTATGTGTAAAAATCTGGAAAATGTAAAATATTAAATACTTTTACAATTATCAAGTACATTTTAACTTGAGTTATTTAAAGGAAAGTGACTATATTTTTCTTGGTGTCAGTTTTCTGTGTAATATGAGAATGATATCTATAAATCACTTTGTCAAATTGAGATAATCTGTTGGTTATCAGTTATTACTGTGATTTTATGAATGTCTCTAAAATGACTATCTTTCAAAGGAATAAAATTTCCCTCTAAAATAAGCAATGGTAGTTCACATAGAGTGCTACAAAAACAGTTTCCAAGATATGTGGACCTTTAATTTCCACTTCCCCTAAATAGAATGTCAATAAATAAAATCAATAAATAAAATGATGACCTCTTTTTCATTGCATAGTCTGATGTCAGATCTTCTGGCTCACTGAAAACAAAGCTCAAAATAATTATACCATATATATCAACCACATAATATTCACTATCAATTAATCAACCTTTCATGGTCATTCTTGAAATATCAATTTCTCTGAAACTAGGCATCTGAAAACCATAAGAGAAGACAGGGCTGTGGCTTTCAGTGGCAATATTAATCCTGACCATGCAAGAGCTCTGAGCTTGAAACGTGGCACTGCCAAAGGAAAATTCTTATCCTTTGTTTACAAATAATATGATTGTATTTTTGTGAATCTCTTAAAATTGCATAACTTATAAAACTAAAAAATTGATTCCAAAAACTTTCAGTTAAAAAGAAAATCACAAAAAGTCAATTTTGATTAGTATACACTAAATCAACAATCTAAAAAGTTAAATCAATACCATTTTAAAAAGCATAAAAAATAAACAACTTAGAAATTACTTTAACCATGGATGTGAAAGACTTACAAGCTGAATGTTATACATCATTCCTTAAAAAATTAAACAATACTCAATAAATAGAAATATACTGAAAGGAGTGAATTGGCCTGTGGCAGGAAGACTCCATGACAGGCAGCAAACTTGCAGTTCAGGAGACCAGGCCTGAGTTTTAACTTTCCAAAACCAGGCAAGTCAGTTACTGGAGTAACAGCAAGCTTAGGTCAAGAGGTACCCCTCTCCAGCTTGCAAAAGGACAGTTAGCCAAGTTTCTGGACAAGAGATCAAAAACTGTACCTCCTAAGCATAAAACAAGAATAGTCAAGAATATTAGAAGTAAGACTCTAACCAATTTTAGCATCACCTAGACAATGAGATAACAACCTACCAATCAAGATATAGATCATCGGGGATCCAGAACAGCCTGGGCTGCAACACCACATCTCCAGGTCCTGCAGGAGGCCAGAGGGCCACCCTGGAGGAGAGCTGGGAGTAGTCAGTATGCTCTGGTGAGTCCAGCAGGCCCTGGTGGAAGCCTTCAAGTGTCTGCTTCATGATCTGAACAGGCTGGGACACAGCACCCTGTCTCCAGGCAGTGCAGATGTGCACCAGAGGCCACCTGGGAAGAGGGAGCTTGCACTGGTGAGTCCAACATTGACAACACCAACTAACACCAGTGAGAACTAGATGGAAAAAGGCAAATGCAGGAACGTCACTAACAGTAATAAAGGCAATATGGCAGCATCTGAACCAAGTTCTCCTTTAACAGCATGTCCTGGATACCCCATCACACCAGAAAAACAAGAGTTGGATTTAAAATCACTGGTCATGATGCAGGTAGAGGAAAGCATGAAGGACATACTTAAAGAAATTCAGGAGAAAATGGATCAAAAGTTAGAAGCCCTTACAAGGGAAACACAAAAAATCATTGAAAGAAATTCAGGAGAATACAAAAGTCAATAAGGAGGAAACGCAAAAATCACTTAAAGAAATACAGCAGAACTTTGGTCAACAGGCTGAGGTCATGAAAGAGGAAACACAAAAATCTCTTAAAGAATCACAGGAAAGCACAAACAAGCAAGTGAAGGAGCTAAGCAAAACCATCCAGGATCTAAAATCAGAAGTAGAAACAACTAAGAAAACTCAAAGGGAGACAACTTTGGAGATAGAAAACCTTGGGAAGAAATCAGGGGACATAGATGCAAATATCAACAACAGAATACAAGAGATAGAAGAAAGAATCTCAGATGCTGAAGATACCATAGAAACCATGGACTCAACAGTTAAAGAAAAGGCAAAATGTAAAAAGATTGTAACCCAAAACATCCAGGAAATCCAGGACAAAATGAGAAGACCAAACCTAAGGATTATAGGCATAGATGAGTGTGACGATTTACAACTTAAACGGCCAGAAAATATCTTCAATAAAGTTATGGAAGAAAACTTCCCTAACCTAAAGAGAGAGATGCCCATGAATATACAAGAAGCCTACAGAACTCCAAACAGAGTGGAACATAACAGAAATATATCCTGTCACATAATAATCAAAACACCAAATGTACTAAACAAAGAAAGAATAATAAAGGCAGTAAGAGAAAAAGGCCAAGAGACATATAAAGGAAGACCTATCAGAATCACATCAGACTTCTCACCTGAGACTATGAAAGCTAGAAGATCCTGGGAAGATCTCATTCACACTCTAAGAGAACACAAACGCCAGCCAAAACTACTACACCCAGCAAAACTCTCAATCACCATAGAGGGAGAAACTAAGATATTCCATGACAAAACCAAGTTTACCCAATATCTATCCACAAACCCAGCCCTACAAAGGATAATAGGAGGAAAACAACAATACAAGGAGGGAATCTTCACCCTGGAAAAAGCAAGATAGTAACCTTCTTTCATCAAACCAAAAAGAAGTTAACCAATCAAATTTAAAAAAATAACATCAAAAATGACAGGAAGTAATACTCACTATTCCTTAATAGCTCTTAGCATCAATGGAATCAATGCCCCTATGGGACTTTCGGGGAGTGGAGGGCTAGAAAAGGGGAAACCATTGGAAATGTAAATAAAAAATATATCAAATAAAAAAAAGAAAAAAAAACCAAAAACAAAACAACAACAACAACAACAACAACAACAACAACAAAAAGAGATAGACTAACCGACTGGATACATAATCGGGACCCTACATTTTGCTGCATACAGGAAACACACCTCAGAGTCAAAGACAAACACTACCTTAGAGTACAAGGCTGGAAGACAATTTTATAAGTAAATGTTCTCAGGAAACAAGCTGGAGTAGCCATTCTAATATCAGATAAAATTGACTTTCAACCCAAAGTCATCAAAAGAAACTCTGAGGGACATTTCTTGCTGGTCAAAGGAAAAATGCAACAAGAAGAACTGGCAATCCTGAACATCTGTGCTCCAAATGCAAGGACACCTTCATTCATAAAGGAAACTTTATTAAAGCTCAAAGCACACATTACACCTAACACAATAATTGTGGGTGACTTCAACACTGCACTTTCCTCAATGCACCGATCAGGAAAACAGAAACTGAACAGGGACACAATGAAACTAATTGAAGCTTTGGACCAATTAGATTTAACAGATATATATAGAACATTCTATCCTAAAACAAAAGAATATACCTTTTTCTCAGCACCTCATGGTACCTTCTCCAAAATCGACCATATAATTGGTCACAAGACAGACCTCAACAAATATAAGAAGATCAAACTAATCCCATGGCTCCTATCAGATCACTATGGAGTAAAAGTGGTCTTCAACAGCAACAAAAACAACAGAAAACCCACATACACGTGGACACTGAACAATATTCTACTCAATGATACCTTGGTCAAGGAAGGAATAAAGAAAGAAATTAAAGACTTTTTAGAACTTAATGAAAATGAAGACACATATACCCAAATCTATGGGACACAATGAAAGCAGTGCTAAGAGGAAAACTCATAGCCCTGACTGCCTCCAAAAAGAAACTGGAGAGAGCATACACTAACAGCTTAATGACACACCTGAAATTCCTGTAAAAAAAGAAGCTATTTCACCCAGGAGGAGTAGAAGGCAGGAAATCATCAAACTCAAGGCCTAAATCAATCAAGTAGAAACAAAGATAACCATACAAAGAATCAACAAAACCAGGAGCTGGTTCTTTGAGAAAATCAACAAGATAGATAAACCCTTAGCCAGACTAACCAAAGGGCACAAAGACAGTATCCAGATTAACAAACTTAGAAATGAAAAGGGTGATATAACAACAGATACTGAGGAAATTCAAAAAATCATTAGATCCTACTACAAAAGCCTATACTCAACACAACTGGAGAATCTGGAGGAAATGGACAGTTTCCTAGACAGATATCCGACACCAAAACTAAATCAGGATCAAATAGATCATCTTAACAGTCCCATAACACCCGAAGAAATAAAACAGTTCATAGAAAGTCTCCCAACCAAAAACACACGGGACCAGATTGCTTCAGTGCAGAATTCTAACATATCTTCACAGAAGACCTAACACCAATACTCTTCAAACTATTCCACAAAATAGAAACAGAAGAAACTCTACCCAACTCATTCTATGAAGCCACAATTATGCTGATACCAAAACCACACAAAGATCCAACAAAGAAAGAGAACTTCCGGCCAATTTCTCTTATGAATATTGATGCAAAAATACTTAATAAAATTCTTGCCAACTGAATCCAAGAACACATCAAATCAATCACCCACCATGATCAAGTAGGCTTCATCCCCGGGATGCAGGGATGGTTCAATATAAGGAAATTCATTAATGCTATCCACTACATAAACAAACTCAAAGGAAAAAAAGAACATATGATCATCTCTTTAGATGCAGAAAAAGCATTTGACAAAATCCAGCATCCTTTCATGCTAAAAGTCTTGGAAAGAACATGAATTCAAGGCCCATACCTAAACATAGTTACAGCAATATACAGCAAACCGGTATCCACATCAAACTAAATGGAGAGAAACTTGAAGCAATCCCTTTAAAATCAGGGACTAGACAAGGCTGTCCTCACTCTCCATAGCTTTTCAATATAGTACTTGAAGTTCTAGCTAGAGCAATTAGACAACAGAAGGAGGTCAAGGGGATACAAATTGGAAAGGAAGAAGTCAAATTATCACTGTTTGCAGATGACATAATAGTCTACCTATGTGACCCGAAAACCTCCACCAGAGAACTCCTACAGCTGATAAATAACTTCAGCAAAGTGGCTGGTTATAAAATCAACTCCAGCAAATCAGTTGCCTTCCTATACTCAAAGGATAATCAGGCTGAGAAAGAAGTTAGGGAAATGACACCCTTCAAATAGCCACAAATGATATAAAGTATCTTGGTGTCACTCTAACCAAGCAGGTGAAAGATCTATAGGACAAGAACTTCAGGTCTCTGAAGAAGGAAATCAGAGAAGACCTCAGAAAATGGAAAAATCTGCCATGCTCGTGGATCAGCAGGATTAATATAGTTAAAATGGCCATCTTGCCAAAAGTGATCTACATATTCAATGCAATCCCCATCAAAATCCCAACTCAGTTCTTCCCAGAGTTAGAAAAAGCAATTCTCAAATTCATCTGGAATAACAAAAAACCCAGGATACCTAAAACTATTCTCAACAACAAAAGAAATTCTGGGGGAATCAGTATCCCTGACTTCAAGCAATACTACAGAGCAATAGAGTTAAAAACTGCTTGGTATTGGCACAGTGACAGACAAGTGGACCAATGGAATAAAATTGAAGATCCAGATATGAACCCAAACACCTATGGTTACTTTATCTTCGACAAAAGAGCCGAAAACATCCAGTGGAAAAAAGATAGCCTTTTCAACAGATGGTGCTGGTTCAATTGCAGGTCAGCATGCAAAAGAATGTGAATCGATCCATTCTTATCTCCATGTACTAAACTTCACTTCACGTGGATCAAGAACCTCCATGTAAAACCAGACACACTGAAACTAATAGAAAAGAAACTGGGGAAGACCCTTGAGGACATGGGCACAGGGGAAAAATTCCTGAACAGATCACCAATAGCTTATGCTCTAAGATCAAGAATTGACAAATGGGACCTCATAAAATTACAAAGTTTCTGTAAGGCAAGGAACACTGATAAAAGGACAAAATGGCAACCATCAAATTGGGAAAGGATATTCACCAACCCTACCTCTGATAGAGGGCTAATATCCAATATATACAAGGAAATCAAGAAGTTGGATCCCAGGGAACCAAATAACCCTATTAAAAATGGGGTACAGATCTAAACAAAGAATTTTCACCTGAAGAAATTCAGATGGTCGAGAGGCACCTTAAGAAGTGCTCAACATCATTAGTCATTAGGGAAATGCAGATCAAAACAACCCTGAGATTTCACCTTACACAAGTCAGAATGGCTAAGGTCAAAAACTCAGGAGACAGCAGGTGTTGGCGAGGATGTGGAGAAAGAGGAACACTCCTCCACTGCTGGTGGAGCTGTAAGATGGTACAACCACATTGGAAATCAGTCTGGCGTTTCCTCAGAAAACTGGACATGACACTTCTAGAGGACCCTGCTATACCTCTCCTGGACATATACCCAAAGGATTCCCTGGCATGTAATAAAGTCACATGCTCCATTATGTTCACAGCAGCCTTATTTATAATAGCCAGAAGCTGGAAAGAACCCAGATGCCCCTCAGAGGAGGAATGGATACAGAAAATGTGGTATATTTACACAATGGAATACTACTCAGCAATTAGAAATAATGAATTCACAAATTTTTTAAGCAAATGGTTTGATCTGGAAACCATCATCCTAAGTGAGGTAACCCAATCACAAAAGAATACACATGGAATTCAATCTCTAATTAGTGAATATTAATTAGCCCAGAAGCCCTGAATACCCAAAGCACAAATCGCATAACAAATGACTCCCATAAAGAAGTATGGAGAGGGACCTGATCCTGGAAAGGATTGACCTAGCAGTGGAGGGGAATATAAGGACAGAGAAAAAGGAGGGAGGTGATCGGAGAATGGATGGAGAGAAGAAGGTTTATGGGACATATGGGGGGGGGAGAATCCGGGAAAGGGGAAATCATTTGGAATGTAAACAAAGAATACAGAAAATTAAAAAATATAAAAAGAAAGATATAGATCATCTACCCCTCAATAATTTTCCTCTTCTTGGCTTTAAAACTGAATCTGCCAATTCAGTTGGGCTCCTCCCATGTGGACGGAATTGGGCCCCTGCATTCCGGAATTTGTTCAATAATGGCTCTTTGCTTTTGCATACCATTTGATTCTGAGATACCTTCATTCAGCGATCCACAGACCCTAAAAATATTTCACTTTGCATAGAACAAAAGCATATCCTAGTGGTATCCAAAATAATCTGGAAATTCAATTTGAACTCCAAATGGTTGTTTTAAGAAATGTTTTAATTGACAAATTCCATATAGAAATGCAAGGAACACTGTGGTGGTTTGAACAGGAATGGCCACCATAGATTCATGTGTTTGAATTAATGGCCCATAGGGAGTATAAGTATAAGGAGTTGTAACATGGTTGAAGTATGTGTAGCTTTGATAGAGGAAGTATGTCACTGGGAGTGGGCTTTGAGATCTGAAAATCTCAATCCAGCCTTAGTGGCTCATTGCTCTCTTTCTACTGCCTGTTACAGATAATAGAACTCTTACCTCCTTCTCCAGCACCATATGTGCCTACATATAACAATTTTTCCTGCCCTGACGATAATGGACTAAACATCTGAGACTATAAGGAACACCCAATTAAATGTTATTCATTATCAGAAAACATGGATGTGGTGTCTCTCCACAGCAATAAAAAGTATAAGAAAAAGGCAAAATATAGAAAATAATGTTGAAAAGAAATAAAGAAACAAAATTCTTATGTTTTTAAATTATTCATGTCTTAATTGTGTAAAATATCCAAACAAAAGTAATAACAATCACATAGAAATAGAGATAAAATCCAATGAAACTGAATGTGTAATTCAAAATAAATTTTTACATATAAGGACAAAAGAGGATCCAAAAGCTTCAAATGGGAAAAGTAATGTGTTTGCATCTGATGATGACAGTTTGACATTTACATGGAAATAATGAGTGAACAGGAAATTGAACACCATATTCACAAAAAACTAACTGAAAATATATTAAATATTTATGTAAGTTTCACCATTATAAAATTCTCAGAAGGAAACGTAACAAATCATTCTGACTAACACATTTGGCAATAATTTCCTGGAAATAACACAAAGTAAAATGCTGTTCTAGGGGTCAGGCTGAGAGGCAAATCAAGAGTTGTTTAAGGAATAATATAGTTTCATATTGTCAAGCAAATACATTCTAGAGATCTGAATCACAATAATGTCAGGCTGGAGATTTATCTCAGTGGTAGAGCATTTGTTTAGAACGTACACAGCCCTGGGTTCAGCTCCCTGTATAGAAAATACGTCCAATAACCTGTCTCAATACAAGACTACTAAAGTGAATATTTATACTTGGTTACAATGGCAAATTTTGCATTGTGTAGGTTGTGTTTATAATAAAGTAATATGTCTATAATAACTTTATAATAATATTGTCTATTAAACTTTTCTTTTATAGAGTAAGGTTCTTAGTACTATTTAATAAAATTTGCCTAAAACAGTCACCTGGCCATTATGCAAACATCACCAAAATTAGCATTCCTTCTCTATATGTGTCTTAGCAACTGTGAGAGGAACAATTTATGGAATATGGTGCATCTTTTTTAAGAAAACTTAAATCAGTGTGAAATGACCACTACAAAAAAGGCTACTAGTCTTATCCATGCTTCAGATACTTTTTTCCCATCATGACAAAAATAAGTCTGTACTGCCTAAAGGGAAACATATTTGTAGATCAGAAAATCTTCTCTCTTAAAATTTCAATAAACAAAATACTTTTCTTGCCAATTGAGCTATTTCATCTTTCAACTCTTGAACCACAAGTTAGTGTGCTATTTTCTTGGAAGAAGTTAGTGCAATTCAGGGACCATTTCTTTTCTTATAACTGTAAGAATAATAGAGCTTCAGAAGGTTTACTACTTTTAAAATACATGCCTCTGAGCAACACATTTTCTAATAAAGAATTTTCCCTTCTTTTAAAAACATTGCTTATGAGCCTACATGATACTTTTTCTTTGAGGTAGAGAAGAGGAATGGTTGATCTTTCATGCTTTCTTCTTCCTTTAAGAAAATCAGTATAATCTGCTCATTTTATCAGCTAATATTATGAATCTATTCTGCTTGACAAACAACTAATGTCGTGACTATTCAGATGCAACAATCTTAGAGGAAGGAGAAATAATACTATAAAGGATGCTTTAAAAAGCCACAAAAAATGCATTGTATAAGATTACTTTAAGCACCCAGGAGCTAAAGCTGTTCCACATATCTCTCTGTCCAGCCAGGAGAGGGATGGTCTCCCAAGATTGCTCTCACTCCCAGGCTCAGAAGTGAGATTGCCACTTTTGTTTCAATTACTGTCCTAAGAGGGACTGTCCAGGAGCAGTGCAGGGCACAGAACAGTGGAACATATAGGGACTGTCCAGGAGCAGCACAGGGCACAGAACGGTGGAACATTCTGGTTACCATATGCACCAGGGAGCTAAGGCCAGGAGAGATCTGGTCTGCCAGGATTGCACTGACTCCTAGGCTCAGAGGTGAGATCTCTACTTTAACTGGCCAAAGTGGGACCTGCTAGGAGCACATGGGGCACAAGAAGAGTAGGGCACCTAGGACAAGATTCTGGTTGTCATCTGTACCCAAGAGCTAAGGCTGTTCCACAGTTGTCTGTACACAGGTCCTGCCAGGAGAAATCTGGTCTTCCAGGAGTATTCTGACTGCCAGGCTCAGACGTAAGATCTCCACTTTCTCTCCAATAACTTTCCAAAGAGGGATGGCCAGGACCATACAGGGCACAGGAACAGTAGAGCAGCTGGGACAGGAACACACTGGCCAAAATATGTTCACTGGGAACTAAGGCTGTTCCAAAGGTCCAGACAGAAGAGAGCTGGTCTCCCAAGGGTGCTGACACAGACTTACAGGTCCACAGGTGGGACGAACTCCAGCAAGAGACAGCAAAAACAACTGACATGAGAAATAACCAGATGGCAAGCACAAGAACCTTACCAACAAAAACCAAGGATACTTGGCATCATCAAAACCCATTTCTCTCAGCACAGCAAGTTCTGGATAACCCAACACACCAGAAAAGCAAGGTTTGGATTTAAAATCACATTTCATGATACTGAGGACTTTAAGGACATAAATAACTCTTTAAAGAAATAAAGGAGAACACAGATAAATAGCTAAAAGCACTTAAAGAGGAAACACAAATATCCCTTAAAGAATGACAGGGAAAAAAGACCAAACTGTTGAAGAAATTGAACAAAACCATCCAGTATCTAAAAGTGGAAATATAAACAATAAAGAAATCACAAAGGGAGACTCCCTGGAGATAGAAAACCTAGGAAAGAGATCAGGAGTCATAGACGCAAATATCATCAACAGGCTACAAGAGATAGAAAAAAATCTCAGGTGCAGAAATTACCATAGAAAAGCATTGACACAACAGTCAAAGAAAATGCAAAATGCAAAAAGCTCCTAACACAAAACATCCAGAAAATGCAAGACACAATGAGAAGACCCAACCTAAGGATAATATGTATAGAACAGAGTGAAGATTCCCAAATTAAAAGGCCAGTAAATATCTTCAACAAAATTATTGAAGAAAACTTCCCTAACCTAAAGAAAGAGATGCCCATGAACATACAAGAAGACTACAGAATTCCAAATAGATTGGACCAGAAGAGAAATTCCTCCTGTCACATAATAATCAAAACACCAAAACACACAAAACAAATAAAGAATATTAAAACAGTAAGGAAAAAAGGTCAAGTAACATACAAAGACAGGCCTATCAGAATTACACCAAACTTCTCACCAGAGACTGTGAAAGTGAAAAGATCCTGGGCATATGTCATACAGACCCTAAGAGAACATGAATGCCAGTCCAGGGTACGGTTTCCAGCAAAACTCTCAATTACCACAGATGGAGAAACCAAGGTATTCCATGAAGAAAGCAAACTTAGACACTATATTTCCACATATCCAGCCATTCAAAGGATAATAAATGGAAAATATGTTGGACACAGTTAGAAACTACAACCTAGAAAAAGCAAGTAATTAATCTTTTAATCAACCAAAAAGAAGATTGCCACATAAACATAATTTCACCTCTAACAACAAAAATAACAAGAAGAAACAATCACTTTCCCTTAATATCTGTTAATATCAATGGACTCAATTCCTAAATAAAAAAGACATAGATTAGCAGACTGGATACATAAACAGTACCGAACATTTTACTGCATAAAGGAAACACAACTCAGTGACAAAGACAGACGCTACCTCAGAGTAAAAGGGTGGAAACCAATTTTCCGAGAAAATGGTACCAAGAAACAAACTATGGTAGCCATTCTAATATCAAATAAACCTAAAGGTATCAATAAAAAAAGGTAAGAAAGGACACTTCATACTCATCAAAGGAAAAGTCTACCAAGAAGAGCACTCAATTATGAACATTTATGCTCCAAATGCAAGGGCACCCCCATTCATAAAAGAAACTATATTATGGCTCAAAGCACACATTGCACCTCACACTATAACAGTTGAAGACTTTAAAACTCCACTCTCATGATGGATCATGGAAACAGAAACTAAAGAGAGACACAGTGAAGCTAACAGAAGCTATATCAAATGGATTTAACAGATATCTATAGAATATTTTACCCTAAAACAAAAGAATAAACCATATTCTAAGCACCTCATGGAACCTTCTCCAAAACTAACCATACACTCAGTCACAAAACAGACCTCAACCAACATAAGAAGATTGAAAAATTCCCATGAACCTTGTCAGATCACCACAAACTAAGGCTGGCCTTCAATAACAACAAAAACAACAAAAAGCCCACTTACACATGCAAACTGAACAATATTCTACTCAAAGATAATTTGGTCAATGAAGAAATAAAGAAAGAAAGACTTTTTAGAATTTAATGAAAATGAAGGTACAACATACCCAAACTTATGGGACACAATGAAAGCAGTGCTAAGAGGAAAACTCATAGTTCTGAATCCTCCTAAAAGAAACTGGAAAGGGTGGTAACCACAAACTAACATACACAGGACCTTAGGCAAGAACAGAGAAACTGCAATCAGTTCTAGATGGAAGTGTGTAAAAAGCAAAGCACTTGGAACTCAGGCCAGAGATTAAATAGTAAGAAATTGGAAAGAGCATACACTAGCAGCTTGACAGCACATCTGAAGGCTCTAGAAGCAAATACACCCAAGAAGAGTAGACAGCTGCTTAGTAAAGTTTCAGAGTCAGTTTCTCTGAAATCTAACTTCTTGAGTTCTTTGTATATATTGGATATTAGCCCTCTATTGGTTGTAGGATTGGTAAAGATTTTTTCCCAATCTGCTGGTTGACGTTTTGTCCTGTTGAGAGTATCCTTTCCCTTATAGAAGCTTTGTAATTTTATAAGGTCTCATTTGTCAATTCTTTGTCTTAGAGCATAAACTATTGGTGTTCAGGAAATTTCCCCCTGTGCCCATGTGTTCAAGGTTGTTCCCAACTTTCTTTTCTATTAGATTCAGTGTATCTGGTATTATGTAGAGGTCCTTGATCCACTTGGACTTGAGCTTTGTACAGGGAGATAAGAATGGATGGATTTGCATTCTTCTACCATGTTGACTGCCAGTTGAACCAGCATCATTTGTTGAAAATGATATCTTTTTTCCACTGGATGGTTTTAGCTCCCTTGTCAAACATCAAGTGACCATAGTTATGTGGGATTGGTTCTGGCTTGGCTTATCAGTTCTATTACATTAATTTACCTGTCTGTCATGGTACCAATACAATGCAGTTTTTATCACTATTGCTTTGTATTATAGCTTGAGGTCAGGGATGGTGATTCCACCAGAGTTTCATTTTATTGAGAATAGATTTAGCTGTCCTGGGCTTTTTGTTATCCCAGAAGAATTTGGAAATTCCTCTTTATAACTCTAAGAAGAATGGAGTAGGAGTTTGAATGGGGATTTCATTGAATCTATGGATTGCTTTAGACAAGATGGACATTTTTCTATATTAACCCTGATAATCCATGAGCATAGGAGTTCTTTCTGTCTTCTGAGATCTTCGATTTCTTTCTTTAGAGACTTGAAGTTCTTGTCATGCAGATCTTTCACTTGCTTGGTTATAGTCACATCAAGGTATTTTTTATTATTTCTGACTATTGTGAAGGGTGTCGTTTCCCTAATTTCTTTCTCAGACTCTGTATCCTTTGCATATAGGAAGGTTACTCATTTGTTTGAGATCGAAAATTCAGGGAACAGAACATGCTAGAAAGGAAGTGGAGAAAGAGGATCACTCCTCTATTCCTGGTCAGATTGCAAGCTAGTACAATCGGTCTGGAAATCATTGTAATGCTTCCTCAGAACATTTGTCATATTACTACCTGAGGTCCCAGCTATACCACTCCTGCGCATATACCCTGTAGATGCTCCAACATATAATAAGGCCAAATTCTCCACTATGTTCATAGAAGCCTTATTTATAATAGACAGAAGCTGGAAAAACCCAGATTTTTTTTTTGTTTTAACTCTTGGTAGCTTTTATAACACCTTCTGAAACTATTAGAGATATTACTCATGGATGTTGCTTCAAGGTTAATAGCAGCTTGATTCCTTCAAGGTGTGTGTCCAATGTTTAGGCTGGGAAAGAATGATAATAACAATAACCCTATATAATTTTGGGATTTTTCTTTGAGTCCTGTGATCAACAACTTGAAGATAAGTATCCATTGACTAGCACTGAGAATTTTGTTAGATAATACATGGTTTCTGGGGGAAGCAATGCCCTGATGGAATAACTCCATTTAAACTATCTATATCCATAATCATATTATTTACATATTTTATATTAATCTTTTTATTTTTATTAGATATTTTTTATTTATATTTCAAATGCTATTTCCTATATTAGCTTCCCCTTCAAAAACCCCCTATCACATTTTTCCTACCCCTTCTCACCAACTTTCTCACTCCCACTTCCCTCTCCCTGCATTTACCTACACTGGGCATCAAGCCGTCTCAGAACCAAGGGCCTCTGCTCCCTTTGATGTACAACAAGGCCATATTAT
Source organism: Apodemus sylvaticus (assembly GCF_947179515.1). Classification (NCBI taxonomy): domain Eukaryota; kingdom Metazoa; phylum Chordata; class Mammalia; order Rodentia; family Muridae; genus Apodemus; species Apodemus sylvaticus. Next base: position 41,964,975 of record NC_067495.1, read on the forward strand.
GCTACACATGCAGCTGGAGATATTGGTCCCTCCACATATACTCTTTGATGGGTGACTTAGTCCCTGGGAGCTCTAGGGTTTCTGGTTGGTTCCTATTGTTGTTCCTCCTATGGAGATGCAAACCTCTTCAGCTCCTTGGGTCCTATCTCTAGCTCCTCCATTGGTGACCCTATGCTCAGTCCAATGCTTGGCTGAGAGCATTAACTCCTGTATTTGTCAGGCACTGGCAGAGTCCCTCAGGAGACTGCTATGTTAGGCTCCTGTCAGCAAGCATGTGTTGGTATCCACAATAGTGTCTGGGTTACGTAACTATATTTGGGATGGATCCCCAGGAAGGACAGTCTCTGTAAGACTTTTCATTAAGTCTCTGCCACACACACTGTCTCCATGTTTCCTCCTGTGAATATTTTGTTCATCCTTTAATAAGCACTGAAGCATCAGCATTTTGTTCTTCCTTCTTCTTAGGCTTCATATCATGTGTGAATTGTATCATGGGTATTCTAAGCTTCTGGGCTTATATCCATACCATGTGTGTTCTTTTGTGATTGGGTTACCTCACTTAGGATGATATTTTCTAGTTCCATCCATTTTCGTGGGAATTTCATGGATTCCATGTTTTTAATAGCTGAGTAGTATTCCATAGTATAAATATACCACATTTTCTGTATCTATTTGTCCATTGAGGGACTTCTGGGTTCTTTCCAGCTTCTGGCTATTATAATTAAGGCTGCTATTAACATATTGGAGCATGTGTCTTCATTATATGTTGGAGCATCTACAGGGTATATGCCCAGGAATGGTATAGCTGGGTCCTCCAGTAGTATTATGCTCAGTTTTCTGAATAACCAATACTCCCAGAGCTCCCAGAGACAAAAATATCAACCAGATAGTACACATGGTGTTACCTATGGCTCTAGATGCATAGGCAGCAGAGGATGGCCTTGTTAGACATCAAAGGGAGGAGAGGCCCTGGTCCTGAAAAAGCTCGATACAGCAGTGTTGGGGAATACCAGGATAGGGAAGCAGGAGGGGGATGATTGGGAAACAGGGGTAGAGGAGATGGCTTATGGAATTTTCGGGGGGTAGGGGGAGAACCAGGGAAGGGTAAATCATTTGAAATGTAAATAAAGAACATGTCGAATAAAAAAGAAAATAATTAAAAATAAAAGAAGTGTAGGGACAAAGAGTGGAGCAGAGACTGAAAGAAAGGCCATCCAGAGACCGCCCCACCTAGGGTTCCATCCCTTCTACAGACACCAGACAGAGACAAGATTGCTATTGCTATAAAGTGCTTGCTGACAGGAGCCTGGTATAGCTGTCCCCTGGGAGGCTCTGTCAGTACTTGACTAACACAGATGCAGATGCTCACAGCCAACCATAGGGACCCAAATGGAAGAGTTAGGGAAAGGACTGAAGGAAGTGAAGTGGATTGTAACCCCATAGGAAGAAAAACAATATTAACCAAGCAGACCTCCCAGAGATCCCAGTGACTAAATGACCAACCAAGGAATACACATGGAGGAACCTACGGTTCTAGCTGCGTATGTAGCAGAGGATAGCCTTATCTGGTATCAATAGGAGAGGAGGCACTTGTTCATCCAGCATAGAAGGATGGTAGGGTGGTTATGTGGGAGTGGCCGGTGGGTGGAAGAACACCCTCATACAGGCAGTGGGGAGGGGGGATTTGTGGAGGGGAAACCATGGAGGGGGACAACATTTGAAATGTAAATAGGAAAATAACAAAAATGTATCAACAATCCTACACAGCTCTTAAGCTCTTAAATAAGATACCCCAATGTTAATAGTACAGCATGTATATCATATAAGTAAACAATTTACAAACCACTCAATGAGTAGGAACTCAAACTCAGTACTGTTTGTACAGCCAAGAACCTGTATTTAAAATTGTCATAGACCTTAGGAGAATCTACTACTGACATTTTGCTAAATCAAAGCAGCTTTCCACTATATTCAAATGATTTATGTAGATAAATGTAGATTTATGTAGAATCTCATCAAAGAAGCTTCATTTTACAGCAGTCAGAGGCCACAAAAGTATGGTTGGGAAAAGAGTGGAAGTGGAGGCAGAAAGTCAAGAAGAGCCATAAGTCTGAGAAAACAGCTCCAAGAAGGCATCTTCTACACAGGATAAGGATGGTGCAACCTTTAATTCCCTGATTAAATCATGTGATTGCTGGCACAAAACCATACCAATTGATGTGGCAAAGTGGATGGAAGAAACTTTCACAAGGCTTCACTCCTAGATAGAGTGCTACAGCAGCCAATCAAGCCAAGGACAGGACAATTCGTTTTCCCCAGTGACAAGTCCCATGATAGGTTTCATGCACATGAACACACACATGCACATGCACATGCACATGTAAAACAAAAATAATTGTATAGAGTTCATGACTTTGAAAGAAAGTAATAGGGGACATAGGAGCAAGTAGAGTGTAAAAAGGAGATATTGAAATGATGCTAATGTAGTGAATTTCTATACAAAATTCTTAAAACATTTTTTAAAAGCCTATATGCCCTAGAACTTATCCTGGAGTTATGCCTAAATAGAGAAGTCTCCTGTTAGCTTCTTTAATATTTTCATTGTTTGAATTTTTGATTCATGAATATAATAGTTTGTTAGTTGAATCCACTCACAATTCCCTCCTTTCTAATTTCTCTCCAATATCCTTTACCTCTATTCCTTCCCTGATTCTATGTATTCATGTTCTTAAAAACAAAACAAAGCCAAATACAGACAAACAAAAAACCCCGCCTACTTAGGGCAGTCAGTATTGTGAATGGGTTTCGGAAAATCTACTAGACCATGGGTGACTGTCTATTACATCCCTGAAGTAAACTGACTCTCCCTCTCCCAACAGCAATCAATTATTAAGCTCAACTATGAATGATACTTTTTCAGCCTCTCCTTCAACCATTCTGAGAATTTGAGTTGTTGGGTCATGATTGTAACTGTCCTGTGATGTCCAAATACAAAACTTAAATCGCCTCCACAAGGATCCATAAGGCTTGGGAAAGAAGTATAATCTAGATATCCTAATCATGCCTAAATAATCCAGTCTCTTAGTCACCTTGGCCAGTTCATAAGCTTCTGTTTAGTGCCACTTATTTAAAAACAAGCTTCTCTTGGAATAGTGATGATACACTTGTGGGGTAAGGCTGTGATAGGAATGGCCATTCTGGTGTTTGGAGGAATATAGAAGTATTTGGAACTAGAAAAGTGTTTGGATACTGTAACAGAACCTAACTGGAAATTCTCATAAAATCTTGTAAGATAGTAACAACACCAATGCAAATTATTCAGGCCCAGCTCAAGATGTTTCAAGGGGAAAATAAATTAATAGTTATAATAAAGTCAGCAAAAATAAAAAAAAAAAGGCTTTTTTCTATGTCATAGGAATTTACTTGAGAGAGCTGTTACTGCCACCAAACCCAAGCCTGCAGTCAAGCTAAGGACTCTTCCAGTGAGACCAACCAGAGGTCCCCACTCCTCCCTGCCCTGGGCTACATCCAGTCTGCAGGCCCTGATTCCTTTCTCAGCCCTTCTGAGACTTCCAGCTGCACCTGTGTGTCCAAGAACCTGGGAAATCAACCGCCTCAACCTTTTCAAAGGCCCAGGATTCCCTAGCAAGCTCCAGCTGTCCCACGCCCCAGACTGTGCTTTCCCATCCCTGAAAGTTACCTGCTCTCCTACAGCCGCACCCACCTGGTGAGTGGTACTAAGGCAGCCAAATTCCCACCTCCTCAAGCACCCATGCTCAGTGGTGGAGCAGACTCAGGACCCACAACCCTACATGTGGCCTTAGTGAGGACTCCTAGTAATGGAGAATACAGAGTCTGAACTGATCATTATTTGTAGTTAGGCAAGGCTACAGGCAAGGCATTCGGTTTAGGTACTACTGGCTGAGTGGGTACCTAAACAACCAGGCTGATGCTAAGACAGAAGGGCACTCTCTGAAAACAGACAGCGTTGCTCCGTCATGGAGGGCTACATTCATACCGCATGCAGAGTGGTCTCGAGTTGGTGTGGCATGGAGCCATTATATATAAGTTCTAGACTCTTTAGCACCACAAAGTACTCTCAGGACTACTGAAAGTGAAACACAGATATTAATCCAGCCAAAAAATCCTCCACCTAAAATCTATCCTGGCATCTAGATATTCTGCAAAAATGATGGTGTAATACTCCTGGGAGTAACCAACCAGTTTAATTTAATTTGAGTTCTATGCCATTAGAGATATCCAACACTTGGCAGTGCTTGGATTTACAGTAACAGGATAGTGGATATCCTAGAATCCACTAGAGTAAAATCAAATGAAACTAGCTTAGAAAAATCAATAAAATGATTGCTAATTACCGTCTGTTCAACTCATTGATTGCTACCTTATCAAATTGTCATCAGAGACGATTCTCTGGCAGCAGATGGGAATAGATACAGAGGCCCAATTTCTGTCACTATGTACACAAAGTATAAATTGGAGATCTCTCCTGGGTGATCCATGGATCCCTTTGAGAGAAAAGATTGTAGGAACCAGAAGAGATGGAGAGCAAGGCCCACTGATCAACTAAGCAAGCCTCAGAAGACTCAAGTGGCAAGTACAGGTCCCACATGAGTATACACCAGGTCCTCTGCATATACATTGTGGCTGTTAACTTAATGTTTTTGTAGGACTTCTAAAAGTTGAAGTAAGTGGGTCTCTGACTCCATTGCCTGTTTTTGTGAGTCTTTTCTGCCTATTGGATTTCCTTGTCCAGCCTTTATGTGAGCGTTTTTGCCTTGTTTTTATTACATCTTGTTTTGTCATGTTTGGATGCTGTCTTCTGCAGGCCTACTCTTTTCTGAAGAGGATACGGAGAGAGAGTGTATCTGGGAGAGGGGGGCAGCTTGAGAGACCAGGCAGAAGAAGCTGTGTGCCAGAGGTATTGTAAATTTAATAAAAATGTATAAAAAGTAAATAAAACAAAAATGATGCATAACTTCTGAAAATGTGCAGTTGTGATTTATATGAAGTTAAAAGAACTCATTTTTCAATGTTGGTACAATTTCACATTGCTTATCTATCAACTGTAAAATATATAATTTTAATCTTAATCTTAATGTTTCTCTACCCATTCTATGTTCATATTATTTAATAAGTTATACTAATTTTGAATGTATCATAGAAATATATAAATCAAATATAAGACACAATTTCACTAATAAAAATATATTCTGTCTCTACTTAAAAATATTATTGTTCCATTTTTATAAAAATGTGTTAGAATTTTGATTATCTGAATATGTAGATTCCTTTGATATGGCAGCCATTCTCACAAATAAATACTACTGGTTTATAAACAGGGGGGTTTTTACATCTTCAATCTATATCAATGTCTTAATGTTAGTCTTTCACAACCATGGTCAGATTTATTGAAGATATTTTGAAGCTACTATGGATAGTATTATTTCCATAACTTCTTTCTCAGTACATTTTTCTTTTAGTATCAGAAATCTACTGATTTTGTGCATTAATTTTGAATTATGCTATATTGCTGAATGTATTTATCATTGTCAAAGATTTCTGGTAGAGTCTTTAGGATATTTCATGCATCAAATCATTTCATCTGCAAATAAGGCTATTTTGATTTCTTTCTTTCTTGTTTGTATTATGTTTTTCTATTCCACTTGTGTTATTGCTCCAGATAAGTATTCAAGTGCTATAGGAAGTTGGAGGCATAGACATCCTTCTCTTGTGCTAGATTTTAGTGGGTGATATTTTGAGTTTAGTGGGAAGATATAGGCTTCTTATATTGACTTTATAGTATTGATTTATGTCCACTGTATTCCTAGATTCCCCAGGAAATTATTATGATCAAATATTAGATTAAGTTAAAGGCCTTTTATTTTCCATCTAGTGAAGTGACCATTTTGTTTATCTCCTTGATTTTATTTATGTGATAAGATGTGGTTTTTGAGTTATATATATGCATTGAGCTAACTTGGTAACTTCTGGATGAAACTGAATTATTTGTGATAGATGATATTTTCTGTGTCCTTCAACATTTCACTAAAATTTGTTGCATTTGTGATAATCAGAGAATTTGATTGATTATATTTTTGTTTTGTCTCTATATGCTATTAATGTAATGTTAACTTCACAATACATTTTTTTTCTTTTTCATTTATTTTGGATAGTTTCTTTATCTACATTTCAAATGTTATCCCCTGTCCAGGTTTCCTCCTGGAAATCCCCTATCACTTCTGCCCTCCTCCTGTTTTGTGGTCCCTTATATATTCATTCACTAACCCCTCCCTGCCCTGTCAAATCCATTGCTACATATGCAGCAGGAGCCATGGATTCTTCCACGGTTGCTGGTTTAGTCCCTGGTAGCTATAGGGGTACTGGTTTCTTTATATTGTTATTCCTCCTATGGGGCTGCAAACTCCTTTAGCTCCTTGGGTCCTTTCTCTAGCTCCTCCATTAGAGATCCTGTGTTCACTCCAATAGTTAGCTGAGAGTAGCTACAGAGGCAGATTCTTACAAAAACAATTTTTGAAACATTCTTTCATGTTCAATTTTATGGAATAGATTCAAAAACATCAATTTGGTGCAAATTTCATGAAGTCATTGATTTTAATAGCTGAGTAGTCTTCCATTGTGTAAATATACCACATTTTCTTTATCCATTCCTCTGTTAAGGGATAACTGGGGTTTTTCCATCTTCAGGCTACTATAAATAAGGCTGCTACAAAAACTTAGTGGAACATGTGTCCTTGTTATATGTTGGAGCATATTTTGGGTATGAACTAGAAAATATCATCCTGAGTGAAGTAATCTAGTCAAAAAAGAACACACATGATATGTACCTACTGGTAAGTGGATATTAAGAATAAAACTTTTTGATGGTGTCCTTTGCCTTAGGACACCATCAAAAGGTTGGACACCATCAAAAGGACAGATCGGCAACCAACAAATTGGGAAAAGATCTTCACCAATCCTACATCAGATAGAGGGCTAATATCCAATATATATAAAGAACTCAAGAAGTTAGACTCCAGAAAACCAAACAACCCTATTAAAAAATGGGGTACAGAGTTAAACAAAGAATTCTCACCTGAAGAATTTTGGATGGCAGAGAAACATCTTAAAAAATGCTCAACTTCATTAGTTATTAGGGAAATACAAATCAAAACAACCCTGAGATTTCACCTTACACCAGTCAGAATGGCTAAGATTAAAAATTCAGGAGAGAGCAGGTGTTGTGGAGGATATGGAGAAAGAGGAACACTCCTCCACTGCTGGTGGGGTTGCAAATTGGTACAACCACTCTGGAAATCAGTCTGGCGGTTCCTCAGAAAACTGGGCACCTCACTTCCAGAAGATCCTGCTATACCACTCCTGGGCATATACCCAAAAGATTCCCCAGCATGTAATAAGGATACATGTTCTACTATGTTCATAGCAGCCCTATTTATAATTGCTAGAAGTTGGAAAAAAGCCAGGTATCCCTCAACAGAAGAGTGGATGCAAAAAATGTGGTATATACACACAATGGAGTACTATTCGGCCATTAGAAACAATGAATTCATGAAATTTTTAGGCAAATGGATGGAGCTGAAGAACATCATACTAAGTGAGGTAACCCAGACTCAAAAGATGAATCATGGTATGCACTCACTAATAAGGGAATATTAACCTAGAAAACTGGAATACCCAAAACATAATCCACACATCAAATGAGGTACAAGAAGAACGGAGGAGTGTCCCCTTGTTCTGGAAAGACTTAGTGAAGCAGTATAGAACAAAATCAGAACAGGGAAGTGGGAAGGGTTGGGTGGGAAAACAGGGGGAGGGAAGGGGACTGATGGGACTTTCGGGGAGTGGGGGTCCAGAAAAGGGGAAATCATTTGAAATGTAAATAAATATATCAATAAATTAAAAAAAAGAATACAAAAAAAACAATGAAAAAAAAAAGAATAAAACCTAAGAATACACATGATACAATTCATAGACCATATGAACCTCAAAAACAAGGAAGAACAAAGTATGAATTCTTCAGTCCTACTTAGAAGGAGAAACAAAATTATCTCTGAAGGTAGAGGCTGGGAAGGACTTAGAAGGAAGAAAGGAGAGAGAGGGCAAAATGCGGGAGGGGCAGGATCAGGTGTCAGAGGAGAAAGGAGAGATATACAGAAGGTCAGGAAATTGAGCCTTTCCTTATATACAGAGGTATGTAGCAATGGGGGATGGGGAACTAGGTATAGCCATCAGAAAGTCCCATATACCAAGAAAGCAAGAGTCTCCCAGGAACCAGTGGGATGATATTAGCAAACATACACAACGAAGGGGAAAGAGAACCTGTGGAGACCATATCCAGATAATAGGCATACTTCCTGGTTGAGGATTCAGGCCACCCACCCATCTCAAAAATTTTAATCCAGAATTGTTCCTGTCTAAAGGAAATACAGGGACAAAGAGTGGAGCAGAGACTGAAGAAAAGGCAAACCAAAGACTGCCCCAAGTGGGGATCTATCCCATATGTAGCCATGAAGCCCACACACAACTGGGGATGCCAAGAAGTGCTTGCTGACAGGAACCTGATATAGCAATCTTCTGAGAGGCTCTGTGAGAACCTGACAAGTACAGAGGGGGATGCTCACAGCCAACCATTGGACTGAGCATGGGGTCCCCAATAGAGAAAGAACTCAAGGAGCTGAAGAAGATTGCAACCCCATAGGAGAATAACAATATTAACCAACCAGACACCCTAGAGCTTCCAGGTACTAAATCACCAACCAAAAAGTACACATGGAAGGACCCATGGCTCCAGCTGCATATGTAACAGAGGATGGCCTTATCTGGCATCAATGGGAGGGGAGGTCCTTGGTCCTGTGAAGGCTTGATGCCCCAGTGTAGAAGAATGCTAGGGTGGTGAGGCAGAAGTGGGTGGGTGGATAGAGTAACAACCTCATGGAACAGGGTGTGGGGGTATGTGATATGGAGTTTATAGAAGGGAAACTGGAATGTGTGATAACATATGAAACGTAAATAAATGAAATATCCAATAAAAAATAAGCATCAATTCTAGTCATTCTTAACATGTCTCAAGAATTCTATAGTAAATATATATATATAGACTTGGACTTTTTGGTGGGGATGTTTTTAATTACTGATTTAATCTCATTGTATGATATATATTTAATTTTTATCTTTTCTTGGTTTAATATGTCACATGCATAAAGAAATTCACTCATTTTTTAAAATTTTCTAATTTTGTGGAATAAATGATTTAGGCCCATATTGTAGCCCTCTAGATTTCATTGGTATCTGTTGTTTTATCTCCTTTTCCATTTTTTTCTTATTTTGAGGTATTCTCTATTTTAGTATGTTGAATAGGGAAGTGTCAATTTAGTTAACATTTTCAAAGTATCAAATTTTTGTATTTTTACTTTTTTGCAATTAAATAAATTTAATTCATTCATTTCTAGTCTGATCTTGGTTATTTCTCCCCAACCACTGTTTATATGTCTTTTTCTTCTCATTTTAGCAAACATATCAGAAAGATTTTATTTGGGTTATCTTGTAATTTTTATAATTGTGGACATTTAGAGCTATAAACTTTCCTCTTATGATTTCCTTCATTGTTTCACATAAATTTTTTGTATTGTGTTTTCTTTTTTTAATTTTTTTATTCAATATATTTTTTTATTTACATTACTCCTTTCCTGGCTCCCCACTCCCCGAAAGTCCCATAAGCCCTCTTCCCTTGTGTTTATTTTCTCATAAAATGCTTGATTTTTGTTTGTTTCAGTAATTCCTTTTTCAGTGTTTTTTAAATCTCCATGCCTGTATGTACTTCTGTGGGTTTTTTGTTGTTGTTCATATTTAGTTTTATTATATATAGGGAGACAGCATACCAAGACTTATTCCACCTTTCTTTATTTCTTTGCTTTGAGTACCAATTTGTTATCTCTTTTAATGAAGGGTTAATGGGCCAATAAGAAAAAATGGCAATCTCTACTCTTTTCCTATAATATTTTGTAGTCACATATTAGGTATATTTGTCAATTGTCTCTTGTGTTTCTCTGTTCTTTTTTTACTAGATGATATGGTGAAAGAAGGGTTGTGAAAATACATGTTATTAATGTGTTGGGGTTAATCTCTGCTTGAGCTCTAGAGGTATTTGTTTTATAACGTGGGATAAACTAGAGATTGCTGTGTATATATTTAAGATTAAAATTTTTTCTTGACTAAATGTTCCCCTCATCAGTATGAAGCGATCTTTACCTCTTCTGAATAGTTTTAAGGTTTAATTGTTTCAGATCTTAGAATAGCAACTCTTACTTGTTCCTGGTTCCATTTTTCTTGTATTACCTTGTCCATCCTTCTCAAAGGTGTTTTTCTTTGTGCTTGAAGCTTGTTTCTTGAAAACAAAATGACTGGTTTTGTTTTTTAATCCAGTCTGCTACATTGCGTCTTTTTACCTTAGAGTTAAGACACTTGATGATGAAACTCATTATTGAAATGTATGTATTTATCTTTGTCATTTTGTTTGTTTTCTTGGTCTTCCTTTGTTTAATCACTTTTTTCACTCCACCCTTCTGGACATGCATACTTCTTTCTTTGGAATAATTTTTTTGCTATATCTTCTATAGCTTTGGTTTTGTGTTTAAAGATTCACTTAACCTGTCTTTTTCATGAAAAGATTTTTCTTACCTTTCAATCATGATTGGTAGTTTTGTTAAGTATAGCATTCTGGGATGATACCTATAGTTTTCCAAGTTCTTTAAATCTTTGACATAAACCATTTTGAATTTAAAGTCTTTTTTGTGTACTTACTAAGATTTTGGGGCTGTAGAGGTAGTTTGACACTTTAGAACATCTGATGTTCTACAGAAAGCTCATGTTCAGATTTCTGGAACACACATGACAGCCTTCAACCAATTTTAATGCCCATCCCATAATATCTTACTTCTGGACACAATGGTTACTGAGTATACATGTCACACATAGACATATGCTGAAAAATATACCAATATATTTATAATGCAGTTTTCAATGATTTTACTTTCGTCTGTACATTTAACATTTAAACTATTGGATACCTATGGAATCTCTTTTCTGTTCATCTATTTGTGTTCTATATGCCTCTTTTTATTCAATAAGTATCTCTTTCATTTGATTTGTGAAAATTACTTCTATTATTTTTGTTCAAAAATGATTTCCTGTGCTTTTGACTTAGATATCATGTTTTCTCCTACTCTTCACTTTTTTCCTTCTTTCCTTTCCTTCTTAGTCATCTTTTCTTCTTCTTCTTCTTCTTCTTCTTCTTCTTCTTCTTCTTCTTCTTCTTCTTCTTCTTCTTCTTCTTCTTCTTCTTCTTCTTCCTCTTCCTCTTCCTCTTCCTCCTCCTCCTCCTCCTCCTCTTCCTCCTCCTCCTCCTCTTCTTCTTCTTCTTCTTCTTCTTCTTCTTCTTCTTCTTCTTTCTCCTCTTCCTCCTCCTCCTCCTCCTCCTCCTCTCTTCCTTCTTCATCATCTTCAACTATTATACATAGGTTTGTTCCTTTTAGAGTATTCTAGAGTTATATATATTTTTCTCATGTATTTTTTCGAAGTATTATTTTTGACTGAGTGAACAAATTACTCTCCTGTGTCTTCAAGCCCTATCTGATCTCTTCTACTAGAACCATTCATTTGTAAAGGTATCCAATCAGGGTTTTGTTGTTGTTTGTTTTGTTATAAATTGACTTAACTAAATTTTTCATTTCAACTTTTATTTTCATTTGGTTTTCATCATAATTTATATGCCTTAATTATATTCTATTTTGTGTAGAATCTTGAAATCTTTTCCACATTTCACTCATTTGTGTTTTGTTTATTTGGATAACTATTTGTTCTATTTTGCCTTTATTTGTCTTTACATATGAGCATGTTTGTGTTTTCCTGATCTTTGTTTAAACATTTATTCATCTACTCTTTGAGTCTTTGAGTCTCTCGGAAATAATTCTAATTGCTATTTTAACAAAAGTTCTTCTGTTTTTCACCTAATTTGCTTTGATCAGGGAATATTACTATATTGGGGGAGTAATCTTTGAAGAAGAAATTTTATCATAGATACTCACATTTCTGTTTTTATACTGGGATGTAGGCATCTAGAATGAGGTTGTTGTGATTTTTGTTGTGGATATTTGTACCACTGTCAAATGGGAATTTAGATCTCCCTTTACTTTTACTCAATTAATCAAATTTTAATTAAATTGAATGATACACAGGATTCAGTTTTTGAGTGAATCAGTATTCATATGTGAATGAAATAACAGAAACAGCCCCAACTA